>NW_007377638.1:181439-241627 GCF_000475195.1 Diaphorina citri
ACAGTTGATCATTGACATACATATGAAAGTTCTTTTTACAGGTGACCTAATGATACAGACCCCAGAAAGTCGCTGGCTTGTGAATGTCCTTTCAGTCTTTTCACACATTACTTTATCTGGGAGTCATAAGTTATATAAAATCCAGAAAATGTATTTCGAGCTCAGGTACTCGAGGACGGAATTCGGATGTTCAATTTCAGATTAGGGAACAATTTAAGGGTAGATATTTGATAGGTTTTATTGAGGTTGACACTTGGTTTTTCAGCATCTTACTCTAAAAGAAACTCACCTTGTAATCAGTACCTTTTAAATTGGTCTCTTCATTGTTGATTGTTTTGATAAGGTTGCTGTTCAAAGTTAACTGTTGTAACTTATCCAGAGCTCTTGACAAATGTCTTTTGACTCGCTTCTTCGTACTCGTATACTTGTTTGTATCCTCCACGCTGTCAGACATAACCATGTTAGGATTCTCTTTCTGAACATTCTTCTTAACTTCAGCCAAGTCTTTTAAAAATGCCCTTTCTTCTTCAGATATCCCAGGCTCTGGATCTTGTTCAGGCATATTGAGTGCTTTTTGCAGTATGTCCTCTGTGGTTATCTCATTTTTTTTCTCCTGCATGTCTCCAAATGCACTGTCATAGAATGTGAATGATGGTTCTGTTGGTCTTTCAGCTGCCTCATTCAAATCATCCCATTCTTTGTTCGGCGTCCAATCAAGAAATTTCTTTCTGTGGCCAAAGACTACGTCATATTCTTCGTCGAATTTTTCTGGATCGAGTATTTTTGTCAAGTGTGGTGGAATGGGGGTACCTGGAGAAAAATCCAAGGGACAAACATCAGTTGATAATAATATTATGTAGTTATCCAACAAAACAAGTTATCTTATGAACCTATGGTATATTGAAGACTCGGTAACTTTGTGAAGCAGGCAGGTGAAGCTCCATATCAACTACAAAGGGAAAATGGTAACCATAATATGTACTTATGTAGGTATATCTGGGTATTTGACCTATGGATGTCAGTAGTTTCAACATACGGTTACGGCATTGTTAGTGCTACTCTGTCCAAGTGGATCTTAACACAAATAGTATATTCAATATTCCTAGAAATAATAATGAACAACCAACTCACCATCTTCTATTGCAAATAGGGGATGAGGTGTTATGACATCGATATCGCGATGGCCGAGAGTAAACTCTTGATCGTACCATTGGAAAAAATCATCATGATTAACAGTTTTCGTGCTCAATGGTGGTGATGTCTCACAATTTCGGTAAACGTTCTGCGCTTTTCCAAAAGTGTAGTGTTTCTTGAAATGGTCTTTGAACATGAAGTTGTAGAAATCATCGTACATATCTGCTTGCGCAGCTTTAGTGAGATGAGGAGGGAGTGGTGTGTCATTTGGAGCGTTTCTATACAATGAAGCGACAGTAATATTATCCAAGCTGGTGAATTTGTCTGAAAATAATTTTAAATACATTCCTTACTAGGGTGTCTATTTTAAACTATGTACATACCTATATCTGATATGATTTACTCTTATGAGTGACCTTATTTCAAAAGTGACCTTATTACCCCTAAACTTACCAGGAAAAATGACGTCATACAATTCACAATATTTGTCAGCATTGATGGTTTTTCTTAAACTTACCCCTAAACTTACCAGGAAAAATGACGTCATACAATTCACAATATTTGTCAGCATTGATGGTTTTTCTTAAACTTTCGTTCAAGGGAGGACTATCGGTTGCATAGAGGGGTAAACCATACTTGGCATCGATCTCATCCCAGGACATGTTTCTGAAATCTACATCCACCGCGTTTTTCATTCTGTCATCTCTCATCTCTTTGTATTTGAATTTTCTCTTCAGAGTTGTTCCTTCCCAGTTTGGTCCTAGATCATCCAAGATAGTATTATTCCATGAAAATGTTTGTCCACCATCTCTATCTATCGATCCCAGGTCATCAAATATATCTCCTTTACTAGAGATACTCGATTCCTTCCATAATATGTACTTATGTAGGTATATCTGGGTATTTGACCTATGGATGTCAGTAGTTTCAACATACGGTTACGGCATTGTTAGTGCTACTCTGTCCAAGTGGATCTTAACACAAATAGTATATTCAATATTCCTAGAAATAATAATGAACAACCAACTCACCATCTTCTATTGCAAATAGGGGATGAGGTGTTATGACATCGATATCGCGATGGCCGAGAGTAAACTCTTGATCGTACCATTGGAAAAAATCATCATGATTAACAGTTTTCGTGCTCAATGGTGGTGATGTCTCACAATTTCGGTAAACGTTCTGCGCTTTTCCAAAAGTGTAGTGTTTCTTGAAATGGTCTTTGAACATGAAGTTGTAGAAATCATCGTACATATCTGCTTGCGCAGCTTTAGTGAGATGAGGAGGGAGTGGTGTGTCATTTGGAGCGTTTCTATACAATGAAGCGACAGTAATATTATCCAAGCTGGTGAATTTGTCTGAAAATAATTTTAAATACATTCCTTACTAGGGTGTCTATTTTAAACTATGTACATACCTATATCTGATATGATTTACTCTTATGAGTGACCTTATTTCAAAAGTGACCTTATTACCCCTAAACTTACCAGGAAAAATGACGTCATACAATTCACAATATTTGTCAGCATTGATGGTTTTTCTTAAACTTTCGTTCAAGGGAGGACTATCGGTTGCATAGAGGGGTAAACCATACTTGGCATCGATCTCATCCCAGGACATGTTTCTGAAATCTACATCCACCGCGTTTTTCATTCTGTCATCTCTCATCTCTTTGTATTTGAATTTTCTCTTCAGAGTTGTTCCTTCCCAGTTTGGTCCTAGATCATCCAAGATAGTATTATTCCATGAAAATGTTTGTCCACCATCTCTATCTATCGATCCCAGGTCATCAAATATATCTCCTTTACTAGAGATACTCGATTCCTTCGTTGTCATATTGACATTGTTTTCTCTCGTTGGCTCCTCACTTGTTTCTTGTTCGTCACTGTTTTCTCTTTCAGTTCCATTACGTTTATATTTTTCCTCAATATATTTCTCCACTTCCGATTCCTTCGTTGTCATATTGACATTGTTTTCTCTCATTGGCTCCTCACTTGTTTCTTGTTCGTCACTGTTTTCTCTTTCAGTTCCATTACGTTTATATTTTTCCTCAATATATTTCTCCACTTCTCTATTAAATGCTTCATATTCTGCATACATATCAGTTTTCCTTTTTTTCGTATGCTCTGCTATACCACTTTTACCCTTTTTGTTTTCTGTAGCTAGTTTATGTCCACTTTGCATTTCATATGTTTTACCATTTTTATTATGTCGTTTATCTTTAATTGTAATTTGTTTATTTAGTTCTCTGTTCAGAGTATTTCTTTGTGTAGAACATTCCTTAAGTTTTTCGTTTTTGGCGTTTTTTTCACGTCCTGCTCCTGTGATTCCAATATCTTTTGTTGAAAATTTCTTTAACTTTTCTTGCCCTTTTATAAATTCACTTACATCTTTATTGAACTGTTCATATTCTGCAAACATTTGTTTCTCGTCAAATTCTATTTCATCTTTTTCAAGTGCTCCTGTGATTCCAATATCTTTTGTTGAAAATTTCTTTAACTTTTCTTGTCCTTTTATAAATTCACTTACATCTTTATTGAACTGTTCATATTCTGCAAACATTTGTTTCTCGTCAAATTCTATTTCATCTTTTTCAACACTCGTTCTTTGTCGGTCCTGTGTGATTTTATCTCGTTTTATTTTCTCTGTATTTTTTGTTGTACTTCTCTCTGTCGAACAGTGTTTTCCATTTTTGATGTTTTCTTTACGTTTTTCTTCTTTGATTACAATACCTTCTGTTCGGCACTTCTTTAACTGTTCTTGTTCTCTTATAAATTCGCTGACATCTTTGTTGAACTGCTCATATTCTGCAATTAATTGTTTCTCTTGAGTTTCTTGTTCATTGTTGTCAACATGTCTCTTATGTCGTTCTTCTTTGATTATTACACCTTCTGTTGAACTTTTCTGCTTGGCTTCGTTCCTCACAAATTCGCTTACATCTCTGTGAAACTGCTCATATTCTTCAAACAGTCGTCTCTCTCCAGTTTCCATGTTATCATTGTTGATATTTCTTTTTTGTCGTCTGATGTGTCTTGTCTTCGTTCCTCACAAATTCGCTTACATCTTTGTGAAACTGCTCATATTCTTCAAACAGTCGTCTCTCTCCAGTTTCCATGTTATCATTGTTGATATTTCTTTTTTGTCGTCTGATGTGTTTCCGTAAATAATCTACTTGCAGCCACTCATTGTATAGTTGTTTGAGTATAGTTTTGTTACGATTGCCTGCAAGTTCTTTTTGTTGCGCCAAGTATAGCTTTTCTTGTTTCTTTTCGTCAAGAGCATAGTCCATTGTCTCCTTTGACCAATTGTATGGGTTTGGCCCTAATATATCGTTAAAAGATATGAAGGTATGACTGTACCCTGGTGGTAATGTTGGATAAGTAGGGTATTTACTGCTCTGAGTAACTTTCTCACTAAACTTTGCATAGTTGGATTGCCTCATGTCTTCTTTGTAATTTGTGGGGGAAAAGTATTTAAATTTCCTCATGTGTGGTGGAGTTATCAATTTCCTAGCTTGTATAAATGTTTGTTGTTTTTCCAACCATTCTCGTTCAAAGGAAGCTCTCCAATCCCAATCAGGGGGTTTCGGTGTCCAACTAGAGTTGTACACAGCGGTCATGATCCGCTGAAAATCTTCATATAGTCTTTGTTTACCTGTACCTTGCACATAGATGTTGGCTACAAGTGCAATACATAGAGCAATGAGTTGACACATGCTTCACTATAATGCATTTTGTTCATGTGACATGTTACAATTTTTTTCCTATAAAGTAATGCACTTGGGATATTGAACACAGTGACTTGTTTTTATGATGCTCAGTAAATGCTATTTTTCTGTGCATGTGTTTGTTAGACTTTTAAAGTTCTTTCGGATTTTGTTCACACCTAGTTCTGAAATTTCGCTTTATAGCATACCTATTACCTACAATATTTGTACTATTTTTAAATTCAGTGTATCTCAATGAACCGATTTAAAATCACCTCTTATGTAAACAAAATCAAATATCACCATCAACACACGGCTAAACCAATATGTAAACACAAACTTTCACTCACTGTTTAACGCAATTTAATGTTGAGCCCATGGTATTCTCAATACAAATAAATAAACGCGCACCTCGTCCTATTCTTCTGTTAACCCCTAATGTACCCCGGATATCCAATTTAAAGTTCTATATCTAAATTGGAGAAGCAAGCCTTGTATAAACAGTTCACTCACTGTTTAACGCAATTTAATGTTGAGCCCATGGTATTCTCAATACAAATAAATAAACGCGCACCTCTTCCTATTCTTCTGTTAACCCCTAATGTACCCCGGATATCCAATTTAAAGTTCTATATCTAAATTGGAGAAGCAAGCCTTGTATAAACAACATAAAGAGGCGCCAATCTATTTCAAATGGATATTTTATAAAATATTTGTATTGATTTAATGTTGTTTTATCAAAGATGTTTTAAAAATACATTACACTCAGGTTTAATCTATCTTTTCTGTCAGCTAACTCAAAACATTCAGAGTTCACTCAAGAGAACGCACAGTGTTCAAATGACTATGTAAATTATTGATATGATATTCCGAGTTGGGTTAACCATAGAGGTCAGTACAAAACACTCGTCCAATTGAAAAGAGAATAGAAATGTGCGATGTTGACTTTGATAACGTGAGACTGGAAAGTCACGTTTATTGGTCTTTCATCACGCGCCCTGTCTTTCACTGGTGTATATTCTCACCTTCACAGCGTGTGGGGGCCCCCCGGCTTATAGGGGCCCTGCGAGGAAACATTCAGGGGCCCTTAATGCTTATAATTTGGAGATCCCCGTCAATCTATTGATTCAGAAGGCCCCCAGACAAAATCTGGAGGGGGGCGAAAAAGTACCTACACATATACACCACTGCTGTCAAAGTCTAGACAAGAGAAAAATTGGGAAGAAAAAAAAAATAATAAATCTATACGAAAAATTTTATGACTTGATCTGGACTCGAACCATCAACCTCCAGATACAAAGTCCACCGTGCTAACCACCGAGGTTGGTGATATTTATTAAAATGTAGGTACCTTATTATTACCGTCGCGTCGCATCGGCTAAGACTTAAAGTCCCACAAGAGGTTGTACGTGTAAAAAAAAAGGAAAAAAAAAAGTCCAGCTTACTCTAAGTTTCTCTTTTTTCTGTTATTTCTCTAATAAGTTTCTCTTTTCTCTGTTATTTCTCTAATAAGTTTAACTTTTCTCTGTTACAGCGATGGCGGAAACGTTGGTTTGTGCTGAAGAAAAAAATTAAATCTCTACGAAAAATTTTATGAGTTGATCTGGACTCGAACCGTCAACCTCCCGATACAAAGTCCACCGTGCTAACCACCGAGGTTGGTGATATTTATTAAAATGTAGGTACCTTATTATTACCGTCGCGTCGCATCGGCTAAGACTTAAAGTCCCACAAGAGGTTGTACGTGTAAAAAAAAAGGAAAAAAAAAAGTCCAGCTTACTCTAAGTTTCTCTTTTTTCTGTTATTTCTCTAATAAGTTTCTCTTTTCTCTGTTATTTCTCTAATAAGTTTATCTTTTCTCTGTTATTTCTCTAATAAGTTTCTCTTTTCTATGTTATTTGTCTAATAAGGTTATCTTTTCTCTGTTATTTCTCTAATAAGTTTAACTTTTCTCTGTTACAGCGATGGCGGAAACGTTGGTTTGTGCTGAGACATGCGGGCGAAATCCCTGGCCAATATCTCCTCTGTTATTACACGGATAGGAACTGTAGGAAACTCAAAGGTCAAATCGATCTAGATCAATGTGAACAGGTAAGTCCTCCATCGAGACAGACTAACTGCAGACAACATTGCTTTAAGTAAAAGTAATCTATTGCCAGCCTAGTTAGCTTGTTTGGTAGAGCGTCTGCCTTGCAAGCGCCAGGTCGCGGGTTTGATTCCCGCCCAGAGCGGATTTTATCCTGAACGGATAATGTCCGTTTTCAGAACAGCTGACTTTCTCCTATTCTATCTTCCTTCTCTCTTAGATTTCGAGACGATAAGATCTAAGCAGTTACAGTTTTCTCTATCAAACCTCTTAAAAAAAATCATGTTTTATGCTTGTCATATTTGAGCACAAAATACAAAATTTCAAGTTTCTAGCTTTTTAGAATGGCTAATGGTCAAGTTCCTTGACATTTGACAATAACAACATGTTTTATTTTTCAGGTGGACGCTGGGCTTCGGTTTGAGAATCGCAAGCAAAAGTACCAGCACATGTTCGATCTGAAAACGCCCAAGCGGACCTACTACCTGGCTGCCGACAGCGAGGATGATATGAACCGCTGGGTGGATGCCATCTGTCATATCTGCGGCCTGAAGACGTTTCCACCGCCTGGGGAGGCGTCGGTGGTAGTGGAGGAATATTTTGATACCGGGGCCGGGGGCATGGGTCGCGGTCTAGGGGACTCGCCCCCCATATCACCCACCAGCACCGTGTCAGGTAAGTTGAGAGGTCGAGTGGATTGGAACACATCACATGCCTTCAGGCACACTCCATTTGTCAAGGCCGTCAAGGGTCTACCTTGCCCCTTGGGATAACTTTTTTTTTTTATGAAGTTTCCATTTATTAGTTATTCGGTACAAATCTCTCAATTAAATAATTATTCAACAAATGGTATACCCATCCGTAAAAGCCGGAGCTTGTGCCACGGATAGGGATGGTCGAGTGGATTGGAACACATGGCATGCCTTCAGGCACACTATGTGTCAAGGGTCTAGTTTTACCTTGCCCCTGGGATCAATTTAATTTGAAAAAATCATTAACTGATGAAAATTTGCAATGAAAATACTTGTTTTCTCTCAATGGGTTTAACTTCACAGTATACCTATCTGCCTTTACTGACGGGGATTCAACCCACCATTTGGCGACAAGTTTCACGCATTCTGAGTTAGGCCGGATAATTTTCGTTCTCGGAACGGCTGGCTTTCCCCTATCCTCTCTTCTTTCTCTCTCCGATTTCAAGGCGATAAGGCCTTAGCAGTTACAGTTCCCTCTATCAAACCTCTTCAAAAAAAAAAAAAAAAACATCATTTGTCTGTTTTATTCACCAGGTCCGTACATCCCTATCTCCGAGTGTATCTCGGGCAAACCAATACCCAGCCTGGTGTCAAGAAGTATGAAGCACAAGGTAAGTTACAAATTCATCAGTAACTGGTTTCTTCATATTAAATTGATCCCAAGGGCAAGGAAAACCTAGACCCTTGAAAAATATAGTGTGCCTGAAGGCCACACTGAGTAAGTGCCATCATTGCATTGAATTATCTATTTCTTAGGGTTGACCAAAACCATTACTATCCTAATTCCAGACCACTAGAACTACTGAATTAAGATAAGATGTTATTTAATAATATCAAACATTGTACATAATGGATCTCTCTAAAAGGCCACTGTCTAGTGCTCGCTTAGGAATAATAATGTTATGGCGTCCAGTGTAATCTTGAGCTGTGTCTACACCTAGCCGACGACCGTGAATCGTCGATCGATGTCGACTGAAACCGTACACTGCCTCGACAACATAGATTCACCTCGTCGATTATGTGTTAACACAGCTTTATTGTGTCGTGACCCATGGTCATCCTTACTCCATACAATTGCTAATCAAGTTCTTATTGTTTTGTCCACAGTGGAGAGTCCTACACTCAAACTCGCTTCTCCCCCAGCCGGTGGTAGTTTCGCGCGGCGCAAACAGAGAGCTGCCCCTAGCCCCGTACCACCCCACAGTCTAGCCCCCTCCCACGTACCACCCCATAGTATAGCCCCATCCCTATCGCATGGGCTAGCACCACCCCATTCCTACGGTCACATTGGCTCTCAACCACGGAGACACTCGACCAGTGACGATGATGTGCGAATAATGTACAGCGAAGATCAGGTAAATGATATGGTACAATAGTATCATTTAGGGGTCAAGTAATGGGTATTACCTTGTATAGGCTCCCTATACGTAAAGGTAATAGAAAGTAAAAAAGACCATTCCTGATGACTTAATACGAAAGTACTCTATGTTACTGTTTCAGGTTTACATTTGTAACAACACCAAGTTCCATACCGTGGGATATTCCCGGCAGAGAGCCGCCTTCGACAAGATCCAATACCTAGACCTTGACTTTCTCGATACCTCAGCCGCCCCTGCCCCAGCCAACACCACCTCGCCTTCCAAACTACTGACCGAAGGTTCGAGGATGTCCATGCAAGACTCACGGAATGATCTGATAGGTACTACGTACAAGACGATCGACTTTCTCAAGACGGAAGCTTTCAATCGAACGCGACAACAGAGGCAGGTTGAACTGGTGGAGTTACAGAGCAAACAAACTGCCCAGCCAACTCTATGAACTGATTAGAATGGAAAAATTGAAACAAGAATTGTTTTATGCTTGCATCAGCCAGGAAATTTTGAGGTTTTTCCCCCAACAAGTGAAAAAAATCACTTATTTGAACTCAGGGGACCTTAAAATGGATATTGCCACCCATTCCCCGATTTTGAAAAAATAGTCCGATTGCAATACTTTGTCATTACCTTTTATAGGTTTCCTTTACATGTTTGTAAAAGAAAGTAATTATTTATGACGCTCTCCATTGTCCCAATGCGAAGTTGGGGAAGAATCAATGACTGTAATAAATTAGTTCCTTATTTTTACAGCTCAACAACCACATAGTATGATTATATTATTCCACTCGAACAAAGATTTTTCGTATTTTTACCATACAATAAAATTTAGTTGCAAAAATATTACAGTCTTCAATGGATTCTCAAATAAATTATAATGGATTGTGGTACCTACCTATTTAAGTCGTAAAGTAAATAGTTCTGTATTGATATGTAATGCAATATGTAAATACTATAGTGAACAAAAAATTTGATTTGTACTATTTATGTTTTAAGTGCCTTGATATAGTCTGTGAATGTTTTTTAGTTTTATACAATTTTTGAACAAGGAAATTGATGCTTTGACAAGTTTTCTTAAATTAATTTACTGGAATTTTCTTCCATCTTCTTTACACTTACAGAATCATTTCCTAACTTCTTCCAGGGCGGCACAGATGGCGAGTCTGTGTTCACGGAGAAACCAAATTTTCGTATTCTACTTACTAAATTCCTCTTCTCTCCCCCTTTGTTCAAAGCTTTCGTCCGGGTAACTTGGATTTGCGCCGGATTTCCGCCGACGGTGGCTTCCGGTCTGGCGGAGGCCCCGAGTTAACACCGCCCCTAGCCAGTCCGGGCGGCACAGATGGCGAGTCTGTGTTCACGGATGATGAGAGTGTGGTGTCGTCTACGCTGGGAATGCCGCCAAATAAGCCGCAGGTCAACTGGGAGACGTTCCCGCGGCCCTCGGACAGTTCACTTGAAGGTGAGGGAATGACCTGGCTTTGGTGTTAAATTGTTCGTAAATTTATTTGTGTTAAAGCAGAGCCTTTCTTTTTGTGGATATCACAGAATCTCTTTACACTGGTAATGCCGCCACTGATTGCTACTCGATTAAAGTTGCTGCTCAATTGTCCTCACGAGGCTGAGTGCACCCCGAAATCCAAGCACAGAGCCGAAAAAACTTCGATCCCTCCGGGAATCGAACCCGGGACCTCCTGCGTACAAGCCTAGTGTGATACCCACTCGGCCACGGAGGTTGCTGTAAATTTTTAAGTTGAAGTCCCGTTGAAAAAAAAAAAAATCTCGTTAGACAAACTGGCTTCTTTATTTCACACACACAGATAACACAAACCTCTCCTTTATTTCCTTCAGGTGATCTCTCCAAGCCCCCCACATCCACCGTGAGCGCCAAGCGATTCACCCGTACCGGCCCCGGGGTCACCGACCTTCCCCCCTCCGATCCCACCCATCCCCTCCTTGCCCCACCCCGCCCCCCCAAACCCAACCATCTCGTCACCACCCCCACCCACACGTGTACCACCCCGGGTAGTGCCCCGTGCGACGCGTGTGTGGGGGGAACTTTGTCTTGCCCAGTGTCCGGGGGGGTTTTATCGCCAGATGGGTTGTCACCGCAGAGTGATAGTGAAGGGGGTAAGACCACTGGTGGGGGTATGGAAGATGCCCAGGACCTAACTCGATCTCAACCGACTGCAGGTGAGTGGACCTTCCACCCTATTAACTAGGAATTTTTAATGTGTTAAGCATACTTAAAGAGCCAAAATAATAGCTGGTTAAGAGCCAGAATAACTGTTGCAATCATGAGAGCAGCAAGCATGTGTATCCAATCCAGCATGTGTAGGGGCACGGTTGGTCCAGTGGTAACGCGCTTGCTTGCCATGCAGAAGGTCCCGGGTTCGAATCCCACCATCGACAAAAATTTGTACAATAATGAATATTCTTTTATTTAACACCAAACACACTACAAAAGAAATACCCAATAAGTGGACTGTATTAATATTAATAATATAATTACAAAACACAAGTTTTACGCCCAAGTGGCGGACTACTGAGACAAATATTAATAACTTGAAATAAATGTTCTTCCTTTGAATCCCGAATAAGTAAGTACTTATTAATTAACCCGGACTCAGTCTAAACCCGATATCTCTTGGACAAAATATTATTACACAAAATATCAATGGGAGTAGTTCCCAGAAAGTAACAAATAGAACCCGCGATCTCTATATAAAGTTATTTCCCGGAGATCTCAAATAGTAATTATTCACACAAAGTCTCGAAAAGCAGTTATTCCCAAAAGGTCACGATTCGTAGTAGTTAGTTTTAGATAACACAGTGCAGGGATAAAGAAGATTCTCATTACCACCCCCAACCCCTTATTATTGAGAGTGGTGGTACCAATAACCTATCACTTCTTACTCCCTGCCCCTGTCCCTTTTACCTTGGGGATCTGACGGTTCCCCTTTGAGCCATCAACAACAGTTGATCATTGACATACATATGAAAGTTCTTTTTGCAGGTGACCTAATGATACAGACCCCAGAAAGTCGCTGGCTTGTGAATGTCCTTTCAGTCTTTTCACACATTACTTTATCTGGGAGTCATAAGTTATATAAAATCCAGAAAATGTATTTCGAGCTCAGGTACTCGAGGACGGAATTCGGATGTTCAATTTCAGATTAGGGAACAATTTAAGGGTAGATATTTGATAGGTTTTATTGAGGTTGACACTTGGTTTTTCAGCATCTTACTCTAAAAGAAACTCACCTTGTAATCAGTACCTTTTAAATTGGTCTCTTCATTGTTGATTGTTTTGATAAGGTTGCTGTTCAAAGTTAACTGTTGTAACTTATCCAGAGCTCTTGACAAATGTCTTTTGACTCGCTTCTTCGTACTCATTTTTCAGCATCTTACTCTAAAAGAAACTCACCTTGTAATCAGTACCTTTTAAATTGGTCTCTTCATTGTTGAATGTTTTGATAAGGTTGCTGTTCAAAGTTAACTGTTGTAACTTATCCAGAGCTCTTGACAAATGTCTTTTGACTCGCTTCTTCGTACTCGTATACTTGTTTGTATCCTCCACGCTGTCAGACATAACCATGTTAGGATTCTCTTTCTGAACATTCTTCTTAACTTCAGCCAAGTCTTTTAAAAATGCCCTTTCTTCTTCAGATATCCCAGGCTCTGGATCTTGTTCAGGCATATTGAGTGCTTTTTGCAGTATGTCCTCTGTGGTTATCTCATTTTTTTTCTCCTGCATGTCTCCAAATGCACTGTCATAGAATGTGAATGATGGCTCTGTTGGTCTTTCAGCTGCCTCATTCAAATCATCCCATTCTTTGTTCGGCGTCCAATCAAGAAATTTCTTTCTGTGGCCAAAGACTACGTCATATTCTTCGTCGAATTTTTCTGGATCGAGTATTTTTGTCAAGTGTGGTGGAATGGGGGTACCTGGAGAAAAATCCAAGGGACAAACATCAGTTGATAATAATATTATGTAGTTATCCAACAAAACAAGTTATCTTATGAACCTATGGTATATTGAAGACTCGGTAACTTTGTGAAGCAGGCAGGTGAAGCTCCATATCAACTACAAAGGGAAAATGGTAACTATAATATGTACTTATGTAGGTATATCTGGGTATTTGACCTATGAATGTCAGTAGATTCAACATACGGTTACGGCATTGTTACATTGTTAGTGCTGCTCTGTCCAAGTGGATCTTTACACAAATAGTATATTCAATATTCCTAGAAATAATAATAAACAACCAACTCACCATCTTCTATTGCAAATAGGGGATGAGGTGTTATGACATCGATATCGCGATGGCCGAGAGTAAACTCTTGATCGGATGTACAGCGAAGATCAGGTAAATGATATGGTACAATAGTATCATTTAGGGGTCAAGTAATGGGTATTACCTTGTATAGGCTCCCTATACGTAAAGGTAATAGAAAGTAAAAAAGACCATTCCTGATGACTTAATACGAAAGTACTCTATGTTACTGTTTCAGGTTTACATTTGTAAAATGTACAGCGAAGATCAGGTAAATGATATGGTACAATAGTATCATATAGGGTTCAAGTAATGGGTATTACCTTGTATAGGCTCCCTATTCGTAAAGGTAATAGAAAGTAAAAAAGACCATTCCTGATGACTTAATACGAAAGTACTCTATGTTACTGTTTCAGGTTTACATTTGTAACAACACCAAGTTCCATACCGTGGGATATTCCCGGCAGAGAGCCGCCTTCGACAAGATCCAATACCTAGACCTTGACTTTCTCGATACCTCAGCCGCCCCTGCCCCAGCCAACACCACCTCGCCTTCCAAACTACTGACCGAAGGTTCGAGGATGTCCATGCAAGACTCACGGAATGATCTGATAGGTACTACGTACAAGACGATCGACTTTCTCAAGACGGAAGCTTTCAATCGAACGCGACAACAGAGGCAGGTTGAACTGGTGGAGTTACAGAGCAAACAAACTGCCCAGCCAACTCTATGAACTGATTAGAATGGAAAAATTGAAACAAGAATTGTTTTATGCTTGCATCAGCCAGGAAATTTTGAGGTTTTTCCCCCAACAAGTGAAAAAAATCACTTATTTGAACTCAGGGGACCTTAAAATGGATATTGCCACCCATTCCCCGATTTTGAAAAAATAGTCCGATTGCAATAAGCCCAGCCAACTCTATGAACTGATTAGACTGGAAACATTGAAACAAGAATTGTTTTATGCTTGCATCAGCCAGGAAATTTTGAGGTTTTTCCCCCAACAAGTGAAAAAAAATCACTTATTTGAACTCAGGGGACCTTAAAATGGATATTGCCACCCATTCCCCGATTTTGAAAAAATAGTCCGATTGCAATACTTTGTCATTACCTTTTATAGGTTTCCTTTACATGTTTGTAAAAGAAAGTAATTATTTATGACGCTCTCCATTGTCCCAATGCGAAGTTGGGGAAGAATCAATGACTGTAATAAATTAGTTCCTTATTTTTACAGCTCAACAACCACATAGTATGATTATATTATTCGACACTCTCCATTGTCCACATGCGAAGTTGGGGAAGAATCAATGACTGTAATAAATTAGTTCCTTATTTTTACAGCTCAACAACCACATAGTATGATTATATTATTCCACTCGAACAAAGATTTTTCGTATTTTTACCATACAATAAAATTTAGTTGCAAAAATATTACAGTCTTCAATGGATTCTCAAATAAATTATAATGGATTGTGGTACCTACCTATTTAAGTCGTAAAGTAAATAGTTCTGTATTGATATGTAATGCAATATGTAAATACTATAGTGAACAAAAAATTTGATTTGTACTATTTATGTTTTAAGTGCCTTGATATAGTCTGTGAATGTTTTTTAGTTTTATACAATTTTTGAACAAGGAAATTGATGCTTTGACAAGTTTTCTTAAATTAATTTACTGGAATTTTCTTCCATCTTCTTTACACTTACAGAATCATTTCCTAACTTCTTCCAACTATTCTACTTCTGTATACTTATCATTATCACTTGTCTTCAATGGATTCTCAAATAAATTATAATGGATTGTGGTACCTACCTATTTAAGTCCTAAAGTAAATAGTTCTGTATTGATATGTAATGCAATATGTAAATACTATAGTGAACAAATAATTTGATTTGTACTATTTATGTTTTAAGTGCCTTGATATAGTCTGTGAATGTTTTTTTTTTTTTAGTTTTATACAATTTTTGAACAAGGAAATTGATGCTTTGACGAGTTTTCTTAAATTAATTTTCTTGAATTTTCTTCCATCTTCTTTACACTTACAGAATCATTTCCTAACTTCTTCCAACTATTCTACTTCTGTATACTTATCATTATCACTTTATAAAACTTTTCTACTTCCTTTTTTAGCCAATTTCTCTACATCACACAGTATTCTACTTCTACGTTTATACCGCTACATTATGTAACATTATCCATGTATTTGCCACTTTTATATTATTCCTTGCTCACTTACATCAATTTACCAAGCCCTTTTTTTACATTTTTGGTGATTCTTATTCAAGTATTTTTTTCTATTGTGTTTCAAAATGTACGTACGTGGGTATATTTTTTGGGGAGTTCAATCTTTTGTGCTTTTCTTACCTACCTACTTCATTTTATCACCAACCAATACCGAATATGAATTTTTATATAGATGGATATTTTTATATTTAACTATTTTTTACCTCTTTGTTGTACATGTATTCTTTCATTTGATCAACTGAACGTAAATACTAAGGGAACATTGATCAAGATCTATGTTTTAGAACTTTGTTAGCAGATTACCTATGATGGTCCCTTTCACAATATCTCATTTTTATTATTTTTATATCCATGTTATTACTGAACAAAAGTGCCTTTGTATTTTTTTTATTTTTTTTTTTTGAAATTTTATTTTTATTCAAATACATTTATTATTATATTATACAGATATTTAACTTTTTGTGTTTATTTAAAGGCATGGGTCGCGGTCTAGGGGACTCGCCCCCCATATCACCCACCAGCACCGTGTCAGGTAAGCTGAGAGGTCGAGTGGATTGGAACACATCACATGCCTTCAGGCACACTCCATTTGTCAAGGCCGTTAAGGGTCAACCTTGCTTCGTGGGATCACTTTTTTTAAATGAAATTTCCATTTATTAGTTATTCGGTACAAATCTCTCAATTAAATAAATATTCAACAAATGGTATACCCATCCGTAAAAGCCGGAGCTTGTTTCTTTCTACTTCTACGTTTATACCGCTACATTATCCATGTATTTGCCACTTTTATATTATTCCTTGCTCACTTACATCAATTTACCAAGCCCTTTTTTTTACATTTTTGGTGATTCTTATTCAAGTATTTTTTCTATTGTGTTTCAAAATGTACGTACGTGGGTATATTTTTGGGGGAGTTCAATCTTTTGTGCTTTTCTTACCTACCTACTTCATTTTATCACCAACCAATACCGAATATGAATTTTTATATAGATGGATGTGCCACGCATAGGGATGGTCGAGTGGATTAGAACACATCACATGTCTTCAAGCACACTATATGTGTCAAGGGTCTAGTTTTACCTTGCTCCTGGGATCAATTTAATTTGAAGAAATCATTTACTGATGAAAATTTGCAATGAAAATACTTGTTTTCTCTCAATGGGTTTAACTTCACAGTATAGGTACCTAACTGCCTTTACTGACGGGGATTTAACCCACCATTTGGCGACAAGTTTCACGCAGTCTGAGTTAGGCCGGATAATTTTCGTTCTCGGAACGGCTGGCTTTCCCCTATCCTCTCTTCCTTCTCTCTCCGATTTCAAGGCGATAAGGCCTTAGCAGTTACAGTTCCCTCTATCAAACCTCTTTTTTTTAAACTTGCCATATTTAATACCTCATTTGTCTGTTTTATTCACCAGGTCCGTACATCCCTATCTCCGAGTGTATCTCGGGCAAACCCCTATCCAGCCCTGATGGTCTGAGTGATTTCCTTGCCTTACAACACGGACTGAGCCTGCGCGGTGCCGCTACTCGCTTCCAGTACGGGAGTCCCGGGTTCGAACCTCCGGGTGGACAAGATACTTTCGACCCCCCTCGCCAACTCCGACACCAAACATCTTCCGGGTAAGTTTCCGTCGGGGGTCTCAACTTTTTTGACGGCACGCGGCGCCCCATTTCAAACAATATTCAAGTTGAAACAATCCCTGGTCTAAAGACTGAAGAGTTTTGATTTTAATTGCGTAAAGCATACATCAATGTTTAAATGTGAGCAACCTCCGTGGCCGAGTGGATATCACACTAGGCTTGTACGCAAGAGGTCCCGGGTTCGATTCCCGGTGGGGTTGGCTCTGTTTTTTTTTTTTTTGCTCTGATGGTCTGAGCGATTTCCTTGCCTTACAACACGGACTGAGCCTGCGCGGTGCCGCTACTCGCTTCCAGTACGGGAGTCCCGGGTTTGAACCTCCGGGTGGACAAGATACTTTCGACCCCCCTCGCCAACTCCGACACCAAACGTCTTCCGGGTAAGTTTCGGTCGGGGGTCTCAACTTTTTTGACGGCACGCGGCGCCCCATTTCAAACAATATTCAAGTTGAAACAATCCCTGGTATAAAGACTGAAGAATTTTGATTTTAATTGCGTAAAGCATACATCGATGTTTAAATGTGAGCAACCTCCGTGGCCGAGTGGATATCACACTAGGCTTACACGCAAGAGGTCCCGGATTCGATTCCCGGTGGGGTTGGCTCTGTTTTTTTTTTTTTTGCTCTGTGCTTGGAGTTCGGGGTGCACTTAGCCTAGTCTGCTGGGTTAAAGAGACTTTTTAGTCTCATTCGAGCAGGATAAACAAGGTATATTCTATTTACTGAATTCCTCTTTCTCTCCCCCCCTCCCCCCTACCCCCTCTGTTCAGACAATCCAGGTTTGGTCCGGGTAACTTGGACCTGCGCCAAATTTCCGCCGACGGTGGGTTCCGGTCTGGTGGCGGCCCCAAGTTAACACCGCCCCTAGCCAGCCCGGGCGGCACAGATGGCGAGTCTGTGTTCACGGAGAAACCAAATTTTCGTATTCTACTTACTAAATTCCTCTTCTCTCCCCCTTTGTTCAAAGCTTTCGTCCGGGTAACTTGGATTTGCGCCGGATTTCCGCCGACGGTGGCTTCCGGTCTGGCGGAGGCCCCGAGTTAACACCCCCCCAAACACTCGCTAGGGAGCAGCACAGTTTGTAAGAAAAAAAATGTAAACAAAAATCAGCTGTTTCAACTTTCTTCAGAGTTCAGAAATCAGAATCAGAACTTTTTGTGCTTTTGCCTTTAAAATTTTGAATAGAAAATTAATTTATTAATGAATTTTTAATTAATTATTTTCTAATGAATTTGCTGATTTGAAGTCGTTTGGTGGTCTTGGTCCTCGGCTTTTGTTTGTAGCCATGATTTTACAAGGATGGGGTCCATTGCTTCTGTTTTGCAATGGAACTGCAATCACTGCTCTTTAATAAACCCGATAGAGCAGAAGGTTTGCCTGAGATGTGGTCAAGTGAAAAGTGTTCCCAAAAATGATGAAAAGCTCGCGTTCGGTGCACGTCGTTCGACCAAAGTGGACCACAATGCCCATGTGATAGCCAAAAAGTAAGTAGCTGTTTGAAGTTTCATGTTCTTCTATTCTGTAGTCCTGTAGTGCATCAAGAGTAATTGAACTTGATCTGAGCATAAGATAGTACAGGCCTATCACTGTTTTAAATAAGTCCATGTAAAACTTCCTTTGATGTTCACATACTAGCAGACTTGGATAAGTTTTTTGAGGTATGATAGAGAAACCTGTAACAGCAGAGCTCCCATCATCCTGAAATCTAAGTGGGGAGGACAGGATAGGAAAAACCAGCTGTTTAGACTTTTGAGATCAAAACCTCATCTGTTTAGGATAGTTTACCCAGAGTGGCAATCTAACCTACAAACCTAGCACTTATGAGGCAGGTTCACTATCTTCCAAGCTAGGGTGATTCATGAAACAGGTTTATTTCTGGTGTTTTCATGTTGACCCAGCACCTATGTACATGGGGAGGGTAGTGTCTGTTATCAGCTGATCACCAGGCTAATAAGGGACTCACACTCACTATTTGATGGACATGCTACAACACAGACCATAGGAGTCTAATATTCCTAATATAGCAGTTGTTTCATTAGGGGGGGTTGGGGGGGAGGGCAGGGGAACTTTTTGAAATTTTCAGGAATGAGTCTCACCTCACTATATCCGGGGGGGCTCGCTCCCGATTTATTTCGGAAGCGAGTCTCCTCGGATACGAAGATGAAGTGTCCTGGTGGGGATGAAGAGACGAGTCATAAGAGTGGTCCCCGTTCGATCAAAGAAGAGAAGAGGCTTTAGTTTGTTCGACTGAATTTTTAATAAATCTTAATTATTTGAAGTAGCATACTTAAATGCTTGTCACAAATATCGTTCCCCAGTTATTACACCTAGATAAATTTTATGTCTTGGACTCAAACCACCAACCTCCAGATCCGAAGTCCAACGCGTTAACCACTACACCACTGAGGTTGGTTCTCCCTATCAACTATAGGCTTTGTTTGGACTGCGGGAGAGGGAGTTTTCTGTCTCGTTCTGGCAGTCTAAACAGGGTATATTAAGAAGCGCGGTAGCGTTCCACCCCGTCAAGTCAAAAAAGTTTAACAGTTCTATTCTATGAAATCCACGAACTCTCTCTCTCTGTCTCATTCATTTAAGACAGGGTCCATCTTGTCCAAGGTATCATTTGTACACCTCATTCATTAGATGAAGTGTTTTGTCACCCTCTCAAAAGAAAGAGTTTTGCCACTCCAATGAAAGATACTGAGGCGAAAACTCCAAACACCCAATCTTTTCATCCTAGCCTTTTCCTACTTAATTAGGGTCGGCGTTTCTTGTCAGTCCTTTCCAGGCAGCCCTATTGTGTACCATATGCCCTATTCAAAATTTTCTCAATCAAGTCTTGATTCACAATAACCTTATGATGTTTATTATTTCAGAGTCAAAGAAGCCGCTATGTTATAACAACTCGGCCGGGGGCCCCTCCCCCTCCTCCCGACCAGGCAACGTGTCAGGTGAAATATTTCGCTACGACTTCGACACCCCCGGTTACCTATCAACTAGGAAATTTTAATGTGTTAAGCATACTTAAAGAGCCAGAATAATAGCTGGTTAAGAGCCAGAATAACTGTTGCAATCATGAGAGCAGCAAGCATGTGTATCCGGGGGGGCTCGCTCCCGATTAATTTCGGGAGCGAGTCTCCTCGGATACGAAGATGAAGTGTCCTGGTGGGGATGAAGAGACGAGTCATAAGAGTAGTCCCCGTTCGATCAAAGAAGAGAAGAGGCTTTAGTTTGTGTACCTCATCCCCTATTCAAAATTTTCTCAATCAAGTCTTGATTCACAACAACCTTATGATGTTTATTATTTCAGAGTCAAAGAAGCCGCTATGTTCTAACAACTCGGCCGGGGGCCCCTCCCCCTCCTCCCGACCAGGCAACGTGTCAGGTGAAATATTTCGCTACGACTTCGACACCCCCGGTGTGAATCCGCCCCTGACGTGCTCCTCTGCCTTTCCGCCCCTGGAATCTCCTCCTGTCTATTCCAATCTGCATTCCCCCTCGAACCTATCCACTCCGCCCCTAGTCAATAGAGAACTCAAGCCGGGCCGGAAACTGTCGGATTCAACGAATTCCAACGAGGCCTCGCCTGTCCTATTGAGTGCCGGCCCTGGGCCCTCGCCATTACAGGGCCCTGGGGGAGGTCCGCCTAATATAGATCGGAAGCTAAAGCCGGCCGTGGTGACCACGCCTGGTACCCAGCCTGGTGTCAAGAAATATGAAGCACAAGGTAAGTTACAAATTCATCAGTAACTAACTGGCTTCTTCAAATTAAATTGATCCCAAGGGCAAGGAAAACCTAGACCCTTGATAAATATAGTGTGCCTGAAGGCCACACTGAGTAAGTGCCATCATTGCATTGAATTATCTATTTCTTGGGATTGACCAAAACCATTACTATCCTAATTCCAGACCACAAGAACTACTGAATTAAGATAACATGATATTTAATAGTATCGAACATTGTACATAATGGATCTCTCTAAAAAGCCACTGTCTAGTGCTCGCTTAGGAATAATAATGTTATGGCGTCCAGTGTAATCTTGAGCTGTGTCTACACCTAGCCCACGACCTTAATCGTCGCTCGATGTCGACTGAAACCGTACACTGCCTCGACAACATAGATTCACCTCGTCGATTATGTGTTAACACAGCTTTATTGTGTCGTGACCCATGGTGATCCTTACTCCATACAATTGCTAATCAAGTTCTTATTGTTTTGTCCACAGTGGAGAGTCCTACACTCAAACTCGCTTCTCCCCCAGCCGGTGGTAGTTTCGCGCGGCGCAAACAGAGAGCTGCCCCTAGCCCCGTACCACCCCACAGTCTAGCCCCCTCCCACGTACCACCCCATAGTATAGCCCCATCCCTATCGCATGGGCTAGCACCACCCCATTCCTACGGTCACATTGGCTCTCAACCACGGAGACACTCGACCAGTGACGATGATGTGCGAATAATGTACAGCATTAGCTAGTACTTCACTGGAAACAAATCTGAACAATAACTCACAAGATACAAAGACAACTGATGATACAATGTTTACCTCTAATAACTTTCACAAGAGATCAAATAGAAATATTCTAGATCCCTGTAATAGTCATGGCGGGTCTAATGGATTGCTGAGAAGACAATCGTTCAATTCTTCACATAGTAATATTAGTTTACTGGACCAATATGGAAGTACAAGTAACATTCGAGATAGTACTGTTCTCCATAGTATAAAACCAAGGACCAGTAAAAGTGGAACTCTGGAGAATACAGACCCAGCCATTGCTGTGAATGAAAAGACTGCAAGTCCGCTCACTTACGAATCCTCAGTTCATTTTGCAAAGAATAGATACCGTCGCAGTATCTCGGACAGCATTTCCCAATCTCATTCTAGTGTTGTGTTCTCTAGCTGTGGTAGTTCTCTCACAACACCCACTGTATCCAATGCAAGTGCTAATGTAGCATTTCCCAATCTCATTCTAGTGTTGTGTTCTCTAGCTGTGGTAGTTCTCTCACAACACCCACTGTATCCAATGCAAGTGCTAATGTTCTATCGCCCATTTGTTCAAATAAGATCAAGCAAAGACATAGCATGATAGAACCTCTAGCTCAGAAGACAAGCAAGAGTTTTGATCTTCTGGAATCATCACCTTCTTGTTCTAATCAGAGATATAGCCTGTATGAAAATGTGGTCCGACCAGATGCTAATAGTTCTCAGAGGTGAGTTATTATTGAACGAACGTTTTAAGTTTTAATTTCTCCGATATGCCTACATATTATGTAGTCAATGCAATCACCTCCACCTCCTGAATCCGACCCTGTTAAAATTTACCAGGTCATTTGAAGACGTGTAAAGCCGCCTTAGTATTATCATATGATAACCAAAACATTATCAAAAAGCGGTTAGATTTGAAATTTCAAAAACGAGGTTTTCGGTTTCTTGAGAATTTTTGTGTTTTTGAACTTTTTGATTATTACATACAAATGAGATTATTATTTTCGAATTTTTGTTTTTTATGTTTTGCGGACTTTTGCGTGATTTTATACATATAACTTAAGACAGAGACTCTCAATCAGAGAAAACAGACGGTTACCCTCAATGAGTTAGAGAACATTTAGCTACTTATCTTAGAAAAAGTTTGGGGAATTATTGTATTTTGTTCCTCCCATAAAATCTTCTAACCAACTGTCTTCTACTTGTTTCGACTTTCTTTTCTCATCATTCTTTTTACCTACTCCAAAAATAAACTCTGGGTAGCAGCTCTCAGGAAATCTGACTCCACTGTGCTTTCGGCCTATTGGCTTCTTACTCTGGCTGTCCTTGCAGAACGGGAGGACCTAATCACTCAGGTAAGAAAGGGCGCTACTGATAAATCACGAAATCTAAAGTCCTGAGAAATTCACAATCTCTTTGAGCCTTTTCAAAACTATATGGCCTTGAAAAGCGGCCAAACCGTACCATTCTTGAAACCGACCCCAAGGACACTTTTGATGTACAATTGTACGTACACAATTTATCGAAGCTCTCTGGAAAGTTTGAGCGAGCTGAGGTGAAAGGTAAAGTCTTGAGAACCGCGCATTCCTTTTGATCTTTTCCGTTGTTTAACTGTAAGTAGGTTTTCTTTGTGGTCCTATTCCAACAGGAATAAAAGGGTATATTCTATAAATCTATAGTATATTATAATATTCTTACTTTACCTTACTGTCGGGTTCTAACAGGCCGCGAGGGCCCAGGACCTTCAAAAAACAGCTTTTTCCACTCCCCTCTGTCCTGTGCGATTTCCATCCAGTCTTGATTTATATCGGGGTTTCTTCTTTGGTTGTACCATCTTCTTACATGGTTTTAATATTGTAAGATGATATATTGACAATATTCTATAAATCTATAGTTCATTCTATTTTATTCTAGGTAATGATTACGCGTGATTACAACCCCCATGGTGTGTACCAAGTGAGGCTGTGTAAGGATGGGAAGTGGACTACTGTACTGGTGGATGATCTTCTACCTTGTGATAAGAGGGCTCATCTGGTGTATTCACAGGTAACTTCTCTCTTTCTTTCCTTCCTCTATTTCTTTATTTCTGTCTTTATTCCTTCCTCTCTTTATTTATTTCTGTCTTTATTTCTTTCTACTTCGATCCCGCCGGAAATCGAACCCGGGACCTTTGGAGTGCAAGCCAAGTGTGATACCCACTCGGCCACGGATGTTTCTTTTTCTTCCTCTATTTCTTTCTTTCTGTTTTTCTTTCTTTATTTAATTGTTTTTTTTTTTTTTTTTTTTTTTTTTTTTTTTTTCTTTTTTTATTTTGGTTGGGTAAGAAAAAAAATTAATATGAGTTGGTACGAGGGGAGTGAAGTAGAAGAAAGGATGAACAAATACAATGCCTAGCTGAACCACAAGATGTCCATTACTTGTTTGCATGCCCAGCAAAACTCACCAACCTGGACCCTTCTTCCCTATAGAACAGCCCTAAAGAAGCTGCAGTTTTCCTTTACCTTGTCACAGTTTGATGGACGTGAGCAACAACAAAAACAACAAGAAAGGATGGACAAAAATGTCAGCCTTATTTGAATTTTCAAATATCCCGATATTTGCGTGCCTGTTGCATCTAGAAAAAATTATTTTTGTTCTTTAAATTTTAGAATTTGAATTAAGGTCCGTTTGGATTACCTCTAATTTCATTGCGTTTCCCTTAGCTCATCTACACACGGAGCTACTGAAAAGAAACTGATTAGTAACCAATTAGTAAATCGAGCTACTAACTGGTTTACTTGTCTAACTTATCCTAAAATTTTCAGGCTAAACGGAAACAGTTGTGGGTGCCCTTCTGCACGTATGAAAATCAGCAGGGACAATCCCTATGCGAAATGTGCCAGAACTCAGGTGAGTTTAAAACTAACAAACAACTTTTACTTTTATAACAGTGAAACAACTGCTACATTAGACCCGTGTGGTCTGTGTCGTACCATGCCCATCCCGTCATAATATGTCTTTCATTCAGTCTCACTCTGGCAGTATACATCACTTCCACTTATCACCTTGCATTGTCTGGCTAGGGGACGTTAAACAGAGAGTAGACTATTATCCAGCTGTGGGACTATAAACACTGAGGAGAACGGCTAACCGTTTACTAGCCTAGCCAGCTGGCAGTTCCTCAAAGGGTCTCTCTGCTTTTGAAGGAGAAGCACAAGTCCTCACAATGGTTGACTGCGGTTCAGGACGAGGCTAGAGGCTATCACTGTTTAAAGGATAAGAAAAATAATTCAATAATGGTTTATGTCTAGGTAACGGAGCATTGCCTAACAAGATACGTCGTCCTAATGTGACAGAGTCGGATGGGTGGCAGTGTAGTTTCTGCACGTATGAAAATCAGCAGGGACAATCCCTATGCGAAATGTGCCAGAACTCAGGTGAGTTAAAACTAACAAACAACTTTTACTTTTATAACAGTGAAAGAACTGCTACATTAGACCCGTGTGGTCTGTGTCGTACCATGCCCATCCCGTCATAATATGTCTTTCATTCAGTCTCACTCTGGCAGTATAAGGAGGGTTTTCTCGATGGTGGACATCGAACCCGAGACTTTCTACAAGCAAGTGCGTTACCCCTGGAACTTCTTTCACTAACTTTTTTTGCCCACCTCTGTGGCTGAGTGGTCACGAGCACTAACTCTTAACCTGGAGGTGCTGGATTTGAATCCCAGCCTGGACGGAAATTTTCTAACCAGACTTTTCCGTTCATGGATAGGCATGGATGTAAAAGAATGTGGTTTGAAGTAATGCGAAAGCCGGCCCACCTCTGTGGCTGAGTGGTCACGAGTACGGACTCTCAACCTGGAGGTGCTGGATTTGAATCCCGGCCTGGACGGAAATTTTCTAACCAGACTTTTCCGTTCATGGATAGGCATGGATGTAAAAGAATGTGGTTTGAAGTAATGCGAAAGCGGTTCCAAGGTACAATCTGTTTTTTCTTCTTCTTTTTCTTGTTGTCTTCTTCTTTTTCTTCTTCTTCTTCTTCTCCTCCTTCTTTTAACTTTTGTTTTGCCGTGTAATATTTCAGAATCCACAGCATCCAACAACAATCTTCTCTTCATTCGGAAGAAAATCCAGAGTGAACTCACGGAAAGCTTGAGACTACTGTTTAGCGAGTACTTCACTGGAAACAAATCGGAACAATAACTCACAAGATACAAAGACAACTGATAATACAATGTTTACCTCTAATAACTTACAGAAGAGATCAAATAGAAATATTCTAGATCCCTGTAATAGTCATGGCGGGTCTAACGGATTGTTGAGAAGACAATCGTTCAATTCTTCACATAGTAATATTAGTTTACTGGACCAATATGGAAGTACAAGTAACATTCGAGATAGTACTGTTCTCCATAGTATAAGCACAGCAATATTGAACCCTTTGCTAATTTCTCTAACAACACAGACAGCTCTTCTAACATTGTAAATAATAATTGTACAAATAAGAACATCAATAACGAGTCTAAAAGTGTATTGGAAAATGGAGTAAAGAACAATGTTGTAGCCACTGTGGAACCAATATATGCACAAGTGAAGAAGAAAAGTGAGAGGAAAGCAGTGGCTTCAGGAGGTAAAAAAAGACAAGTGAATAATACAAATATTAATAGTAACATTGAAATCTGTAAAAACAATCGGGAATCTCAAGGAAGTAGTCAACTGACTGAACCTAGCACTAGTCATAGCCCACCTTGCCAAGAAATATGGTCCTGCCCTCAATGCACTTTAGAAAATAAATGTCATCTAGAGAAATGTGAAGCCTGTGAGTTTCCAAATAAATATTTCAACAAATGCAAGCATGATAAACAGAATGTACCTCCAGAGCTAGACGAATCTTGTGTTACAGAAATAGGACTTATACAGACCAAAGAATTGAATGAGATTTGTAATACAAAGAATATCAATTATAATGAGGATACAAAAATCAAAACTGAGACATACCTTACTTTACCACGGAGGAACAAAAATTTCATGGGCACTCTGGTTACTATTCCAGATTGGAAGAAACAGCCTTCTGCTGATGTGAACGCTTTAGCGAGTACTTCACTGGAAACAAATCGGAACAATAACTCACAAGATACAAAGACAACTGATAATACAATGTTTACCTCTAATAACTTACAGAAGAGATCAAATAGAAATATTCTAGATCCCTGTAATAGTCATGGCGGGTCTAACGGATTGTTGAGAAGACAATCGTTCAATTCTTCACATAGTAATATTAGTTTACTGGACCAATATGGAAGTACAAGTAACATTCGAGATAGTACTGTTCTCCATAGTATAAAACCAAGGACCAGTAAAAGTGGAACTCTGGAGAATACAGACCCAGCCATTGCTGTGAATGAAAAGACTGCAAGTCCGCTCACTTACGAATCCTCAGTTCATTTTGCAAAGAATAGATACCGTCGCAGTATCTCGGACAGCATTTCCCAATCTCATTCTAGTGTTGTGTTCTCTAGCTGTGGTAGTTCTCTCACAACACCCACTGTATCCAATGCAAGTGCTAATGTTCTATCGCCCATTTGTTCAAATAAGATCAAGCAAAGACATAGCATGATAGAACCTCTAGCTCAGAAGACAAGCAAGAGTTTTGATCTTCTGGAATCATCACCTTCTTGTTCTAATCAGAGATATAGCCTGTATGAAAATGTGGTCCGACCAGATGCTAATAGTTCTCAGAGGTGAGTTATTATTGAACGAACGTTTTAAGTTTTAATTTCTCCGATATGCCTACATATTATGTAGTCAATGCAATCACCTCCACCTCCTGAATCCGACCCTGTTAAAATTTACCAGGTCATTTGCATCACTTCCACTTATCACCTTGGATTGTCTGGCTAGGGGACGTTAAACAGAGAGTAGACTATTGTCCAGCTGTGGGACTATAAACACTGAGGAGAACGGCTAACTGTTTACTAGCCTAGCCAGCTGGCAGTTCCTCAAAGGGCCTCTCTGCTTTTGAAGAAGAAGCACAAGTCCTCACAATGGTTGACTGCGGTTCAGGACGAGGCTATCACTGTTTAAAGGATAAGAAAAATAATTCAATAATGGTTTATGTCTAGGTAACGGAGCATTGCCTAACAAGATACGTCGTGTTGTATTTTGTTCCTCCCATAAAATCTTCTAACCAACTGTCTTCTACTTGTTTCGACTTTCTTTTCTCATCGTTCTTTTTACCTACTCCAAAAATAAACTCTGGGTAGCAGCTCTCAGGAAATCTGACTCCACTGTGCTTTCGGCCTATTGGCTTCTTACAATTTCTAGTGCCACATAAAGTGAATTCCTGTTATTTCAGACCTGACAGTCGGGACCCAGACCCTTCACCGCCAACCACCAAATACTCCTACATCGGGATGAGTGAGCCTAACCCCGTATCTCTCCCTATAGAAAGGATGTGGACTTGTACCCGCTGCTCTTTCACGTACAATCTGATCTGGTCTGAGACGTGCGATATTTGTAACTCCCCCCGCGCCCCGCCCAGTGTGGGTGCCCCCAGTCTGATTACTGTCACCAAGGTGAGAGAAACAGGTGTTTGTTTTTATTTAAGTACTTAGCTATTGTTTAAAAACAGGTGCTTCTTATTTAGCTACCTATTGTTTTAAAACAGGTGTTTTTCTCTTTTGCTACTTATTTTTTTAAAGTCGTTCTTTTTTTAACATTTGTCTTTCTGGCCTGGATCATGCTGACCCAAAGTGTACAAACAAGCGCTGTTTTATTTCGGACTTTTTTTAATAGTTCAGAAGAACAAGCGAAGGAATAAGGAGGACAGGCTAGGAGAAAGCCCAGCCGTTTCGAGAACGAACCTCGTCTATTTACGGAGTTTAAACTCAGTTTGATGTCCCGGACCTTAACAAAGATTCTATTCCCTTCCAGTCGACACAAGGGGGCAGCAACATCAACAACGGCCTGGGCGCCCTTGACAGCTGGACCTGTAAGAAGTGCACCTTGGTGAATTCCTCTGCAGACACTGTATGTTCTCTATGCGGTGGTTCCAAGCTTCGAAGCACCTCTGTAGCCACAGATCTGACGCTACGCCATGGGGAATTTTGGAACTGTCCTAATTGTACGCTTAAGAATGCGCTGAGTCTACCCGCCTGTACAGCGTGTAAGACGAACAACCGTCACCTATTGCAGAACGTGGAGCCGAGAGAAGATGAAGAGCGCACTAACGGTGAGCTTTTAGGTGACTTACCCGTCATATGTGTATGTATGATTTTTTCCTTGACTTATAACTGCTAAAATGTTCAACTAGGTATACAATGACATTACAACCCTTAAAAGCATCACTTCCGGTTCGATTCCCGCCCGGGGCGAATTATATCCTGAACGGATAATGTTCGTTCTCGGAACGGCTCGCGTTCTCCTATCCTGTCTTCCTTCATTACCAGGCGGCATTACGAGTGTAAAAGCATTATTGAAATATGGACATTGATTGCAAAGGAAGCATTTAGTAATGCTGTAATATGTACAAAAGTTGTGAAATAGCTCTGCTTTACCACAAAGAATTTGAGATTTGATTTTTTTTTTTTTAATTTCATACTTACCGTTTCAATTCAACAGGTGCCCCGTGTGAAAGCGTGTCTCTACAACCGAGCAACGTCCCCCCTGAGGAAGAATTAGATCGAGACCTGATCTGGGCACAACTGCTGAGTTCCCGTCTAGCCAGGTTCCTAATGGGAGCGTCCTGTGGGGGCGGTAACATGAAGGTGGACGAAAATGAGTACCAGAGTCGTGGCCTTAGACCCAGGTAAGTGAACTAGTGGTTTTAGACCCAGGTGAGTCAACCAGCCACTCAGGTTCAGACCTCAGAAGTTATGCGAGAGAGAAATATTTATTAATTTAATTACAAATAAAGCAGCTGTCAGTCTGTGACTGGTTGCACATCACAGCCAAAAGCATCATTCCATTGGAAATCTTCATTCTCGAGGAGGGCGTCTTTTTCCTTTTTCTTTAATTTTTTCAAACATGTGAATAATTAAGTCGTTTTTTTTTCCTTTAAATTTCGGACGTTTTTGAATAATTTAGAACAATTCAGTTCAGGACCGAATTCTCTTTGGTCAGAACAAAGATTTTTTTTTCTTCTTTTTTTAAGAGGTTTGATAGAGGGGACTCTGTAACTACGGAGGTCCTATCGTCTTAAAATTGAAGAGAAAAGGAGGACAGGCTAGAAGAAAGCCCAGCCGTTTCGAGAACGAACCTCGTCCATTTACGGAGTTTAAACTCACTTTGATGTCTCGGACCTTAACGTCCTTAACAAAGATTCTATTCCCTTCCAGTCGACACAAGGGGGCAGCAACATCAACAACGGCCTGGGCGCCCTTGACAGCTGGACCTGTCGTTCCAAGGTACAATCTGTTTCTTCTTCTTTTTCTTCTTCTTCTTCTTCTTCTTCTTCTTCTCCTCCTTCTTTTAACTTTTGTTTTGCCGTGTATTATTTCAGAATCCACAGCATCCAACAACAATCTTCTCTTCATTCGGAAGAAAATCCAGAGTGAACTCACGGAAAGCTTGAGACTACTGGAAGAAGAGCAGGCGCACCAAATGTTGACTCGGATCATCCGATATTGTACGGACAGCAATGAGAGTTTCGTGGACGATCGGTTCCCCCCGGCACATAATAGTCTGTATTATTCTGGTGAGTAAGGGTAGAAACACACTACTATCACGTCATGTGAGCTCACGTGACGTGATAGTTGTTTCTACCTTGAGAGTAGTCTGGCTGGGGGTCAGTTAATAGGGAGGAAACCAGCCTAAATTTCCCTTGCTAAAGAAATAGCAAATGTGGAGAGTGCGAGGGGCATCCGCTCGTAAATTTTTTGTAGCGAAAAACAAATGTCAGCACAAAAGCGATCACCCTAGGTCTGAATAAGAGGAAAAGAGAAAAACTCCCACCCCGTCTGAATACGGGAAAAGGTGAGGAGGAGGAAGAAGAAGAAGAATGGAAAGTACCTACCTTGTTTATTGTCCCTAAATAGCTATGTGTGATACGTTCCTAGGACGTATCATGTCCATGATCAATTCACCAGGTATGGAGTTGGAAAAGTCCATACTAGATAGGACCGAAAAATGTGATTTTGAATTCTACACATATGTAATTCTGCACAATAAATGTGACTCAAAAATGTCCGCCGTTACAGGTACTAGCACGGATAAGAAGGACCAGTTGGTGACGCAATGGCTACGCCCATATGATATCAGTATGTCAGAAGATAAGCATTTAGACTGGGCGGTGTTCAGAAATCCTCTACCTACTGATATTTCACAAGGTAATAACTAACACGGTTTCTTAATACTCATACGTACAGAACTCACTTTTACAACTGTCCCCAAAGACCCACAACCCTCACAGTACAAGACCTCTGGCATCAACCCAAAGCTGCCACATCGTTCCTGCAGCCGGAGGAAGATCAGGATGAGGAGTTGACGACGTGACTTCGCTACAACAATAACTCGTACAATAGTACTTAATACTCATACGTACAGAACTCACTTTTACAACTGTCCCCAAAGACCCACAACCCTCACGGTACAAGACCTCTGGCATCAACCTAAAGCTGCCACATCGTTCCTGCAGCCGGAGGAAGATCAGGATGAGGAGTTGACGACGTGACTTCGCTACAACAATAACTCGTACAATAAAAATCCTTTAAGGATTACTTGTTTAGGATAAATTTGGCCCCGGACGGAAATCGAACCCGCCACCTAGCGCTTACAAGGCAGACGTGCTACCCTCCAAACTAACTAGTCTTCCATTTCATCTGATGTTTGTTTTATTCCAGGGAGGAAAGTTAGAGTAGGTAGTATAGATATGATAGAATTATTCATTAAAAAGATATTAACTCTTGCGGTAAGTTACAGGATCAGTTAAAAACAAATGGAAATCTATCAAGGAGAAGAGCTAACCCTAACCAGCCTAGCTAGCTGGCAGTCCCTCAAAGAGTTCTCTCTGCTTTTAAAAAATAAGTAGTAGAAACAGTAAAAGACATCCAATTTTCTCACTTTATCTCAGCGTAGAAGCTAGTTCGTAAGACCAGGGACCTATGCTGCAGATGATTCTCGTGACCACTATTCAGGGAAATTGCCTAGAAAAGTATTTTCCGTCCAAGGGCCAATCTAACCCATTACATTCAGTTTGCATTAATTCTGTTTATTGGATTTTGTTCTTTAAATTTTGAAGGAATATACATATTACTTACTTCTTTTTCTGGGGTGGTCCCAAGCGTTGTGGTGAAAGGATTATAGGTCACAAACGTCAGGTTGCACGTATGAAACGTCGGAAAATTATCGTCCGCCATTTTGAATTTGAGTCCTTCAATCGTGGGTAACGGGTCATCCTCTGTGGGTCTTGAATATTTTTTATAGGGATCCTCATGCCAGGGCTTTCGTTTGAATTCGGTGTTGTTCGGTAGGATACCTTTGAGGGAAAATTATCGTCCGCCATTTTGAATTTGAGTCCTTCAATCGTGGGTAACGGGTCGTCCTCTGTGGGTCTTGAATATTTTTTATAGGGATCCTCATGCCAGGGCTTTCGTTTGAATTCGGTGTTGTTCGGTAGGATACCTTTGATTTCTGTTTATTGGATTTTGTTCTTTAAATTTTGAAGGAATATATTACTTACTTCTTTTTCTGGGGTGGTCCCAAGCGTTGTGGTGAAAGGATTATAGGTCACAAACGTCAGGTTGCACGTATGAAACGTCGGAAAATTATCGTCCGCCATTTTGAATTTGAGTCCTTCAATCGTGGGTAACGGGTCATCCTCTGTGGGTCTTGAATATTTTTTATAGGGATCCTCATGCCAGGGCTTTCGTTTGAATTCGGTGTTGTTCGGTAGGATACCTTTGAAAAATTTATGCAAGTAGCTTCCCACTTGAAAGTCTATAGGCTGTGGTGAGATGAAGTTTGCAAGGTGAATAACAAGAAGTATTTGTGGTAGCGCATGAGTTGCTGGATTCATACTGTAGTCTTGGGAAGTTGTTAACTTCCAAGGATCATCCTGTTAAACACATGGCATCTTTGACAAGCCCATCATTTGCTTCTGTATACATACTTGTATATTTTGTCCCAAGTTTTGATAATTTTACTGTTTTAAGATACTTCTTTAAAAGCACTACTAAAACATTCGAGTGCTTACGTATTTGCTGTTTCCACTTTTTATTGATACAATAAAATTATTGCTTGTATAGTTTTATTTTTATGGATATTGTTTACCATTCGATTATAATTTAATCTTTTACCAGTGTTTTTTTCTCTGTTCAGTTACCCTTATGTAAGAAAATTACAGGAAATGTCACATATTTGTAAACAACCACTACTGGCATTGTCACCACACACTCGACAGCACTACTCGAGGCTTGTTCTGTCACTAATGACATTTTCAATTCCTTGTCACATATTGTTTCAAAATCAGGGGGTTGAATTAGAGACTTATTGGTCCTTCGACTCTGACTACCAGTATTTCTTAAGGAAAACTCGTGGTCAGAGTCGTTATTATAAATTAACACATCGTGGATACTGGTCAGACCATTATGGAATTTGACCCGAATTAAAATGTTGACCTCTTTAAATATCTAGGTAATACAAGTTAATACCTATTAGCTATTTAAAACCACACCTAAAGATGTATCCTACCTCTTTTAGAAAACAGCGTGCTTGTATATGGATTCCTATGAGAAATCCTTTAATCGAAATTCCTGTAGGCAGACTCCTAGGTTTGAAGCTATTGACCTCTGTGTTCTGTTGTAAAATTAAAACACAGACTCTGTGTTTTAATTTTACAACAGAAGTATTATTGACTCACAAGTCAAGTAAAAAAAGTATGAAAATGACATAGTAGTCAATCTCAAGCATTAGATAACTTACCAGTCAAGTTAAATAGCTGGTGTACTTTTTTCACCACAAGTATATGGATTCATATGAGAAATCCTTTAATCGAAATTCCTGTTGGCAGACTCCTAGGTTTGAAGCTATTGACCTCTGTGTTTTAATTTTACAACAGAAGTATTATTGACTCACAAGTCAAGTAAAAAAGTATGAAAATGACATAGTAGTCAATCTCAAGCATTAGATAACTTACCAGTCAAGTTAAATAGCTGGTGTACTTTTTTCACCATTTTAAGATTGACTTTGTTCAAGACAGTGTCCAATTTTTCATCGTAATTAGCGTCTTCGACTTTCTTCACGGGCCTGGAAGTTGTTTTGTTCTTCAGCTTAACGTATTCTTTGTACATCTCTCCAAATTGTTTCACGATTCCGGACTTTTGCATGAAAACGCCCTTGAATGCTTTGGCCAGATTCAAAATGGACTAAGAAAAAAAAAAGAGGAAAGTTAGAGTAGGTAGTATAGATATGATAGAATTATTCATTAAAAAGATATTAACTCTTGCGGTAAGTTACAGGTGTCTCTTTTAGTAGATCTAACTACCTAAAAACTACCAACATTATAACGTCGGTCTGGGACTAGCATTAGAAAAATCTTTTGTAGAGAAGGAGAAAGGAGAAAACCTATTTAGGTATTTATTTACATCTGCATAATACAGTTTCATTCGAAACTGATTGTGAGTAAATTCCAAAAACTAAGAGTTCTTGTCTGTGTTTCAATATCGCATCGTTTTGCATGTATTGTTTCAGTATCGGATCATCAGTTATGCGATGTTGATCTTCATCCAGATTTAACTTTTTGTGTTTATTTAAATGATTTAAAACTGCTTGGTTCTTTTACAGATATTTTAGTTTTGAATGGAGTAGAGTGGACTGAGGGAGGCTCTCTCATTTTGGATCTTGATTGAATTGATTGCCAGTTAAATGACCATATGCTACTCTGGTAGAACATGACGGGATCGTACATAGGGAGGTACCTACTACCAAATACCTACTCACCGTAACCGCTGAAACCACCCCTTATCATTCGAGACCAGTGACTCACTTTTCCATGTGTTCATTGTCCACAGTTTTCGACCTCTTGGCAGGTGTTACTGAAAACACTCGCTAGGGAGCAGCACAGTTTGTAAGAAAAAAAATGTAAACAAAAATCAGCTGTTTCAAGTGTTCATTGTCCACAGTTTTCCACCTCTTGGCAGGTGTTACTGAAAACACTCGCTAGGGAGCAGCACAGTTTGTAAGAAAAAAAATGTAAACAAAAATCAGCTGTTTCAACTTTCTTCAGAAATCAGAACTTTTTGTGCTTTTGCCTTTAAAATTTTGAATAGAAAATTAATTTATTAATGAACTTTTAATTAATTATTTTCTAATGAATTTGCTCATTTGAAGTCGTTTGGTGGTCTTGGTCCTCGGCTTTTGTTTGTAGCCATGATTTTACAAGGATGGGGTCCATTGCTTCTGTTTTGCAAGTTCAGAAATCAGAATCAGAACTTTTTGTGCTTTTGCCTTTAAAATTTTGAATAGAAAATTAATTTATTAATGAATTTTTAATTAATTATTTTCTAATGAATTTGCTGATTTGAAGTCGTTTGGTGGTCTTGGTCCTCGGCTTTTGTTTGTAGCCATGATTTTACAAGGATGGGGTCCATTGCTTCTGTTTTGCAATGGAACTGCAATCACTGCTCTTTAATAAACCCGATAGAGCAGAAGGTTTGCCTGAGATGTGGTCAAGTGAAAAGTGTTCCCAAAAATGATGAAAAGCTCGCGTTCGGTGCACGTCGTTCGACCAAAGTGGACCACAATGCCCATGTGATAGCCAAAAAGTAAGTAGCTGTTTGGAGTTGCATGTTCTTTTACTCTGTAGTCCTGTAGTGCATCAAGAGTAATTGAACTTGATCTGAGCATAGCTCTTCATAAGATAGTACAGGTGCCTATCACTGTTTTAAATAAGTCCATGTAAAACTTCCTTTGATGTTCACATACTAGCAGACTTAGATAAGTTTTTTGAGGTATGATAGTTAAACCTGTAACAGCAGAGCTCCCATCAGGAGGACAGGATAGGAAAAACCAGCTGTTTAGACTTTTGAGATCAAAACCTCATCTGTTTAGGATAGTTTACCCAGAGTGGCAATCTAACCTACAAACCTAGCACTTATGAGGCAGGTTCACTACCTTCCAAGCTAACTAGGGTGATTCATGAAACAGGTTTATTTCTGGTGTTTTTGTGTTGACCCAGCACCTATGTACATATGGGGAGGGTAGTGTCTGTTATCAGCTGATCACCAGGCTAATAAGGGACTCACTATTTGATGGACATGCTACAACACAGACCATAGGAGTCTAATATTCCTAATATAGCAGTTGTTTCATTAAGGGAGGTTGGGGGGGAGGGCAGGGGAACTTTTTGAAAATTTCAGGAATGAGTCTCACCTCATTTGGATGAGTAATCCAAAACCTCATTTGGATGAGTAATCCAAAACCTCATTTGGATGAGTAATCCAAATGGTAAAAAAAAAGAACAAATTTTAAACTCACTCTGTAGTCCCGGACCTAAAGATTCTATTCTCTTCCAGTCAAGACAAGGGGGCAGCAACATACACTCATACATATCCCTCTATTATTCCATTTACTATTGGGTCAGTGCCCAAAAGATCTCCACATTCTATCTTGATACAATTATCCGTGTTTTAATCCATCCCATGAGGAACCATTAAGTACCTACTTATGTCAATGTTTGAGCCTAATTCAACCATCTCCCACTTTTCAGGAAATCTGCAGAGGATGGCAAGAGATCTGCTCAAGATAAACCATCTAGTCCTAACAATAACTCAACAACACTCTCCTACAACTCGTTGGGCATTTACTCAAGCAATCCAAACTTGTCTAAAGTCAAATGGGTTTGCACTTCTTGTTGCCATAGTAACTCATCCATTTTGAGTGTGTGTATTATTTGCATACTTGTTTAGGATAAATTTGGCCCCGGACGGAAATCAAACCCGCCACCTAGCGCTTACAAGGCAGACGTGCTACCCTCCAAACTAACTAGTCTTCCATTTCATCTGATGTTTGTTTTATTCCAGGGAGCAATCCAAACTTGTCTAAAGTCAAATGGGTTTGCACTTCTTGTTGCCATAGTAACTCATCCATTTTGAGTGTGTGTATTATTTGCAACACTGGTAATAACAATAAGGGTGATGTCAACAACAAGAATAATGTTGATGAAGGTGAGTGTAATGCATTAGTAGGTACTATTCAAAACTGTGAGGGTTTACAATGTTTAATATAACTCCTAAACTAAATAATGTTATCTGTTTGATTTCAGGAACTGATCTAAATAATTCTAGTCAAAAAAGTGTTCAAAATGATGCCAATGTGTTCATAAGAAACAAACCAGAAAAACCTGCCAGAGTCATTAAAAAGCACAGACACAGCAACATAGAACCCTTTGCTAATTTCTCTAACAACACAGACAGCTCTTCTAACACTGTAAATAATAATTGTACAAATAAGGACACCAATAACGAGTCTAAAAGTGTATTGGAAAATGGAGTAAGGAACAATGTTGTAGCCACTGTGGAACCAATATATGCACAAGTGAAGAAGAAAAGTGAGAGGAAAGCAGTGGCTTCAGGAGGTAAAAAAAGACAAGTGAATAATACAAATATTAATAGTAACATTGAAATCTGTAAAAACAATCGGGAATCTCACGGAAGTAGTCAACTGACTGAACCTAGCACTAGCCATAGCCCACCTTGCCAAGAAATATGGTCCTGCCCTCAATGCACTTTGGAAAATAAATGTCATCTAGAGAAATGTGATGCATGTGAGTTTCCAAATAAATATTTCAACAAATGCAAGCATGATAAACAGAATGTACCTCCAGAGCTAGACGAATCTTGTGTTACAGAAAGCTGGCTGTCCTTGCAGAACGGGAGGACCTAATCACTCAGGTAAGAAAGGGCGCTTATTTATCTAAATGATTATTTATCTAAACAAGACAAAGTTTGCCCCGCCGCGCCGCGCTGGACCGAAATCTAAAGGCCTGTTTAATTCGTTTTTTTCTTTTTTTTTTAACTATGGCCTTGAATACATTTTTTGAAAACGGCCCCATTGACACATTTGATCTACGAGCTGAGGTGGAAAAGTAAAGTTCCGCATTCCTTTCCAGATTTTTCCATTGTTTAGCCTTAAATAGCTCTTCTCCTCGGTCCTATTCCAGCAGGAATAACAGAGTATACGAGTCTATAGTACTATTCTGTTGTGTTCTATTCTACAATTTTATTTTAGGTAAGGTTGTTGTAGCGGCTTTAGCTTTAGCCGAAAGGTGATGACGAAGTGTATAATTAATAATTATGGCCTTAAATATTTTAGGTAATGATTACGCGTGATTACAACCCCCATGGTGTGTACCAAGTGAGACTGTGTAAGGATGGGAAGTGGACTACTGTATTGGTGGATGATCTTCTACCTTGTGATAAGAGGGCTCATCTGGTGTATTCACAGGTAACTTCTCTCTTTCTTTCCTTCCTCTCTTTCTTTCTGTCTTTATTCCTTCCTCTCTTTCTTTATTTATTTCTGTCTTTATTTCTTCCTCCTCTCTTTATTTCTTTCTACTTCGACCCCGCCGGAAATCGAACCCGGGACCTTTGGAGTGCAAGCCAAGTGTGATACCCACTCGGCCACGGACGTTTCTTTTTCTTCCTCTATTTATTTCTTTCTTTATTCCTTCCTTTATTTATTTGTCTTTTTTTCTTCCTTTCTTTCTTCCCTGAGGAAATGAGAAAAACTATCCCAATTTTCAAATATCCCGATGTTTGCAACAGGCACATCTTGAATAAATTATTTTTGTTTTTTAAATTTTAGAATTTGAATTAAGGTCCGTTTGGATTACCTCTAATTTCAATGCGTTTCCCTTAGCTCATCTACACACGGAGCTACTGAAAAGAAACTGATTAGCAACCAATTAGTAAATCGAGCTACTAACTGGTTTACTTGTCTAACTTATCCTAAAATTTTCAGGCTAAACGGAAACAGTTGTGGGTGCCCCTCATAGAGAAAGCTGTTGCCAAGATACACGGCTGTTATGAAGCTTTGGTCTCGGGCAGAGCTATTGAGGGCCTTGCCACACTGACAGGTAAAAGCTATCTCTATTTTATACAGTCTACATGCACACATGGTTTTAACATGGTTTGTCTTATTTGCCTAACTACAGAGCACTGAAACTGGTTCGATTTATTCGCCATAATACTGTTGCCAACGTAATGGAGATCTTCTCCTGCCTGTAATACTAATGAAAAAAAAAAAAAAAAAAAAAAAAACTTTGCCCCCCCACGAGAAGGTAAGTATCCACCTTTTATGTTCGTTGGGTACAAAGCAATGATGTGATATCCAAAAGTTGTGAAAAAGCTCTGCTTTACCACAAAAAATTTTATGTTTTTTTTTTTTTTTTTTTTTTTTTTTTTTTAATTTCATACTTACCGTTTCAATTCAACAGGTGCCCCGTGTGAAAGCGTGTCTCTACAACCGAGCAACGTCCCCCCTGAGGAAGAATTAGATCGAGACCTGATCTGGGCACAACTGCTGAGTTCCCGTCTAGCCAGGTTCCTAATGGGAGCGTCCTGTGGGGGCGGTAACATGAAGGTGGACGAAAATGAGTACCAGAGTCGTGGCCTTAGACCCAGGTAAGTGAACTAGTGGTTTTAGACCCAGGTGAGTCAACCAGCCACTCAGGTTCAGACCTCAGAAGTTATGCGAGAGAGAAATATTTATTAATTTAATTACAAATAAAGCAGCTGTCAGTCTGTGACTGGTTGCACATCACAGCCAAAAGCATCATTCCATTGGAAATCTTCATTCTCGAGGAGGGCGTCTTTTTCCTTTTTCTTTAATTTTTTCAAACATGTGAATAATTAAGTCGTTTTTTTTCCTTTAAATAGCATAGATGTGGTGATGGAGAATATGGATGGAATGCTTGATAATCATTTCACTTATAGGTTGTAAGTGGTTCCTTTAAATAGCATAGATGTGGTGATGGAGAATATGGATGGAATGCTTGATAATCATTTCACTTATAGGTTGTAAGTGGTTTCGACTCACTACCTATAGGTAGCGTAGTAATGTAAATGTATTTGGAGCATACATAAAATTTTAAGTGAACGCAGTTGAAATGGAAACAGCTCATCCTGCCATTAAAGCCTCTAAAAAAAATGCCCTACTAGTTTACCTATGCTATATGTGTGTGCGAGAATGTGAAATGAATTGGGAAATCAGATAAGATGTGTCTCATCACTCAGCTAGCCAAATAATTTCAACTCCTTACTAACACCTCTACCATCAATTAACATTTTAATTTGCTCTACTAGTTTATTTATGCTATATGTGTGAATGAGAAATGAATTGGTAAATCAGATAAGATGTGTCTCATCACTCAGCTAGCCAAATAATTTCAACTCCTTACTAACACCTCTACCATCAATTAACATTTTAATTGGACCTTGTACTCTTCCCCCTCCCTCCCGTTCTCTTTCTCCTGTGATAACAAACAAACCAGCGTGTGGTGGTGAATTTCTTTGCCTAGTATAGTAACTGAGGGGTAGGGCGTATTAAGAGTTAAAGTTTTGGCTTCTGTTCAATTTCCCCTCCGGGAAATAATCAGTATTAAATTTCCACGTTATGGTTTAATTTTCTTTTTGTGTGTGTTTAAAATTCCATTTGAATAAATAAGTTTTCGCGGGGAAAACAAATGGAATAAATAAAAAATGAGCTATAGAAATTTGTTTTCTGACTGAAACGAAACCTCTATAAACAGGAGGTAAGATATAAACCCTGGTAAGGGTGACGTAGTCTGTACAATGCGTACTGATCTCCTGTGTTATTGTCTACTAGTCTGCCTCCTCCCTTGTGTACATCCGAAACCTCTCATCCCCAACAAGGAAGTTATCAAGGAAAAGTTTAAACAATTTCTCCGCAAGGTCATCTATGGCATTACACCGACCACCATCTACACTACATTACGGCCGTTGAAATTTCCAGAAGAATATGATCCTATCAAAATACTCGACTGGCAACTGCGAGAAGAGAAACGAAAGGGTATTACCACACCTGACTTTGAGCCGAAGCTAACAGACATCACAAACTTGTGGGATGGCTACTTCAATGATCCGACGTTTGATGATGTAACCATGTGGTGTATGAGACATTGGCATGCAAATGATAGTGCTCCTACGACTGTGATGCGTTACTGGGAGCCGGGCTTTGGACATGAAAAATCCATTGAGGCCATCGCAAAACATTGGAAGGAGCAGGCACTCAAAGAGAATGAGGAATGGTGGAGAGAAGCCATTAAGCATACTACCAAGTTTACTTTGATAACATATATGTAGATATTTACAAAAAGAAAATATTTATATATATATATTTAGGAGAATTGAGTGAACCTACTACCTATTGCAAACCTTTGACAAACTTTACCAGCGTTGAAAAAATTTTCAATCTTGGACAGATGAGGCTTCAATTTTTCTGACACTTTTTCAATGTTTACCAGCGTTCAAAAAATCTTTAATCTTGGACAGATGAGGCTTGAATTTTTCTGACACTTTTTCTCGCATTTCTTTCCATGGCATTGATCGAACGTCTTCCGGAATGACCACCTGTCCTATCTTAGTTCCTAACTACCAAGTATGTTCCACTAGAGGATATGACCTATGACTCTGTTAATAAAGTCAAGTTTAGGACTTACTTCGATGATGCTTGGGTTGGTCTACCAAGTATGTTCCACTAGAGGATATGACCTATGACTCTGTTAATAAAGTCAAGTTTAGGACTTACTTCGACGATGCTTGGGTTGGTTCGGAGGATAGGCGACTGGTTTCACAGGCTCAGCGTGAGGCAGATGAAGAATGGGATAGAGAGGAGGCGCCTTACACATACAACCCTGACTCACCTGAGAAAACTACTCCTCCAAGACCTAAGGAGTTCCAGACCTCTAGTCGGCCCCCAGTGACCGAGAGAAGAGCGGAAACTACCGAGGGAAATGCGGAATCTACCTACCCGACACCTTATGATCCTTATGCTAATCTTAAATCTGATGAAGAACCTACCTACCCTCCAGACCTCGCGTAAATTCCCATTGGCAAAACAAAGAATCATGCAACTTCCCTAGAACACTTTTTTTAAATCGTCCATAAATCTAAGTGTGAAAATACAAAGCTCACGCTTTTCTCTTTATCGTCCTTACAGCAATTGTTTTCAATATCTCTAGGAATCCATGAATAAACTGTTGGTATAAACTTGGAAACATGTTTGTTTATACATCTTTGAAAAGTGTTGCCTTCATTTGTCATGAACTTTACAAGGTAACTTAGCTAGTTCATAGGGTCGATTTTATATTGACAAGCACAAAATAGGTTCTTCTTTTCATAAGTAAAGCTATTTGATTAACAGTACTGGTTATCATTTGACTGATAGCTCAAAAGTTATCAGTGGACTGTAGGAGTCACTTATCAGAAGGCCTCCTGAAGGCCCGATTGGACCCAAAATGGAAGGAGTAAATTATACCATGTGTCGAATATTATTATTAAACAATTTGACGAAATTTTATTTACAAAATAAATATATATACAAATGGTAACGAAAATTAAATAATAATCAAGTAAAGTTTGATCAGGGGTGGAGTGAATGCCTATGACATTCTGTACCAGGAGTGCCATAGGCATATACAGGTATGTCTACCAAAATTGGACTTGCCCTTGAGTTATGTTCAAACAGACACACATAAGATCAAGTACCTATTGAATGTCTCGTGACTGTAATGCTGAAATGGTATAGCTATAGAATGTCACCGCCTAGGCCAGCCAGGGTTCGCCTGTCAGGTCTACCTGATACCTGATATCTAACGCGCACACACACTATCAGGGAGACCTGACAGGTACGGCTGAAAAAGTCTGCCTGTCAGGTCTACCTGATAGTCCTCTATTACTTTGCCCTACAAGTCCCGTTAAGATTGTACGAATCTACGAAAATCCTCCACTATTTATTTCTGGCATGTGCACTTTTCCTGTCACACCTCGTGAGGGCCGGGTGTGTAAATGTCTTTCAAATCTTCCTGTAACTCCTTCTCGTCCCTGAACTCCTTGTCCATCTTGTGCAACTCTTTCATATGCTCCTCGTCCTTCAACTCTTGACTCGCCAAAGTTTGACCGGTTGTGCTGTCCGTCACTTCTTCCTTGATTTCAACCGGCTGGACTTCTTCCTTTAGATCAACCGGCTGGATCTCGGGTTTAGGCGTGTTTTTGACAAACAGAGAGTCGACTTGATTGCGATATAGGCTTTTCATGTTTTCGAGGAAGTTCTTGAGGATGCTTGGTGGCGGAGTTGTTTGAGCTGCACAGAGAAGAGAGTTGCGATTAGATGTGAGAAAAGACCAAGATTATTTTGGGCGATAAAAAGGAGATTATTTTGGTTGAGTAAGAAAAAAAAATTAATATGAGTAGGTACGAGGGGAGTGAAGTAGAAGAAAGGATTAACAAATACAATGCCTAGCTGAACCACAAGATGTCCATTACTTGTTTGCATGCCCAGCAAAACTCACCAACCTGAACCCTTCTTCCCTATAGAACAGCCCTAAAGAAGCTGGGGTTTTCCTTGACCTTGTCACAGTTTGATGGACGTGAGCAACAACAAAAACAACAAGAAAGGATGGACAAAAATGTCAGCCTTATTTGAAATTAGATTTGAAATGTGTTCGAGCCTTCGAGATCTATTCAAGCAATCACGTTTACAGGACTACTAGAAACGGTACTTGATTTTCCTTCAAACAGTTTAGCTACAAACGGTAACTTGGTGAACAGATGTTTGATTTTGAGCCCCGTTGGTTTTCTCATGGTGAACGTATAATGGAAATACTTGACTACTACATGTATCGTGCTGGCTTTTCGTTTCAAGCAATGGTAACGATCCTTTGTTGATTTCTCTGGACGTCTAAAGATTTTATTCCAAGCTGACTTGAAGATTCTCTTGTACAGGGCGGGGGGAGTAGTCAGTTTTGATTTTTCGGGTTCAAAGGGCTCGAATAGTTCGTTCCAGGGTGGATTCTTTGAGTCGTAGCCCTGTTGATTTTCCGTGCTAGCGCACGAAATGAGGAAGCAGAACGTTGTGAAGAGTACTGGAAATAGAAACAGCACACTGTTCATATCTGTGTGTAACCGAAAAGTACACAATTAGACTCTTGCTCTGAGTATTTTAGTTTTAGTAGAGCTAACTACCTAAAAACTACCAACATTATAACGTCGGTTTGGGACTAGGTAGCATTAGAAAAATCTTTTGTAGAGAAGGAGAAAACCTATTTAGGTATTTATTTACATCTGCATAATACAGTTTCATTCGAAACTGATTGTGAGTAAATTCCAAAAACTAAGAACAAGCAAGGCTATATCAACTTTGTTTTGTTTTTTTTATGAAACGTCGGAAAATTATCGTCCGCCATTTTGAATTTGAGTCCTTCAATCGTGGGTAACGGGTCATCCTCTGTGGGTCTTGAATATTTTTTATAGGGATCCTCATGCCAGGGCTTTCGTTTGAATTCGGTGTTGTTCGGTAGGATACCTTTGAAAAATTTATGCAAGTAGCTTCCCACTTGAAAGTCTATAGGCTGTGGTGAGATGAAGTTTGCAAGGTGAATAACAAGAAGTATTTGTGGTAGCGCATGAGTTGCTGGATTCATACTGTAGTCTTGGGAAGTTGTTAACTTCCAAGGATCATCCTGTTAAACACATGGCATCTTTGACAAGCCTATCATTTGCTTCTGTATACAATTATACATACTTGTATATTTTGTCCCAAGTTTTGATAATTTTATTGTTTTAAGATACTTCTTTAAAAGCACTACTAAAACATTCGAGTGCTTACGTATTTGCTGTTTCCACTTTTTATTGATACAATTATTGCTTGTATAGTTTTATTTTTATGGATATTGTTTACCATTCGATTATAATTTAATCTTTTACCAGTGTTTTTTTCTCTGTTCCAATTTTTCTGACACTTTTTCTCGCATTTCTTTCCATGGCATTGATCGAACGTCTTCCGGAATGACCACCTGTCCTATCTTAGTTCCTACTTTAACAACAGCTGTTTTCACTCCTTCCAATACTTTGGACCCGGTGTTCTTAAGTGCAACTTTCACGTTATCTTTAGCTTCCCCCAATTTATCAGTCATCTTACTGAGAACTATCTGTCCTTCCTTTTTTAGATTGTCCGATATTTTCGAGTGAGGTTTGCCTAAAACTTTCAAAACCAATTTTCTCAGGTTGTCCTTGATGACTCCTTGACTCTTGTAATCACGGTCTTCTTTATTGCGTGTGTCTCGCTGAACACGTTTGAATATCGGTAAGGATTTCGTCCTTCCTTTTTTAGATTGTCTGATATTTTCGAGTGAGGTTTGCCTAAAACTTTCAAAACCAATTTTCTCAGGCTGTCCTTGATGACTCCTTGACTCTTGTAATCACGGTCTTCTTTATTGCGTGTGTCTCGCTGAACACGTTTGAATATCGGTAAGGATTTCAAGATTTTCTCACATATTTTATCTTTTATTCGGCTCATTATTCCGTCTTCAGGGGAATCCTTTTCATCACTTTTTAGCAAGTTTGGATCGAATGTTTCTTGTGGGTATACTTGGCTCGTTTTCGCCATCTGTTCCTTATAATGCTTTTTATTCTGTACGTGGTATTGGACTTCTTGTCTGTGTTTCAATATCGCATCGTTTTGCATGTATTGTTTCAGTATCGGATCATCAGTTATGCGATGTACTTCTTGTCTGTGTTTCAATATCGCATCGTTTTGCATGTATTGTTTCAGTATCGGATCATCTTTAATCTCATACATACCTTTCTACTTTAATCAACCCTTTCTGATTTTAACTAAACTTGGCTTCACCTAGTGTGACATCTCCGATTTTGGTCTCTTTGTTTACGTTCAACTGTTTAATTTCAAATCATCGGTGTTTAACTTTGTAATTTAAACGCGCAACTCTGAGCATTGATTTCTGCAGGGCCTTGATGAGAAGGGTATTCTAAGTGACCCTATATCACCTATCTCTATCAAAAACTAACTTCTTACTTTCGTACTATAAGAATTTATTATAAAAAAGGGACAAAAACTGACGGTAGAAAGTATTTTAATCTCTGAAAATCCTTCTGTGGACTTTGAAAGTAACGAACTGGACAACCGTAGGGAAAGAGGGGTTTAGAAGACCTTTTATTTGTCCCCTGATTTGAAGTCACAGCCCTGACATTGTGTCTCATATGGGGTCACTTTATTCCAATAGATGGCAATATGCGATTAACTGGAGTCAGGTTCAGTTGTATTGACTTCAAATCCCCTTTGAAATTGGTTTGGAATGTTGGTTGAATCATTTCTATCATCTACTATGTTTTAGATTACTTCTAACCTTCTATTTAGAATTCTCAAGTTTTACTACAAATAGTCAAATTGTTTGAAATTAAAAATTTTCTTTCTTCAGGTAGCTTTATCTATGAAAGGTTTCTGTACTCTTGTTTCAATTTTTACTTTCTATTATTTTGAGATAGACTTCCTACTTTGATAGGTTCCTTCTTGGATTTATCTATGCAGCAAGTCGTTAAAAAATTTACTCCTCGGTTATTTAATTTCATTCGAAGCCTTAATGAGTAAACTGATGGCATTCGAATTTGAATTGTTATTCAGTCATAATGATAATAATGATTGTCAGTAACATGAAAAATATTATTATCATACAATTTGAGCATAAGAGGGGAAATACAAAAGGAAAGGTGGAGAGAATAACGAGTATACACTTTTCAAGCAGCAAGTTGAGGTTAGTCCTCTAATTATGTATGTGAGGAGACCTAGGTGGTCCAAATAGCACACCAAACAAAATGTCATCAAATTTTCCTTTGGAAATGAAATATCAATAGTTTCTTTTTGCTTCTGACATACCAAGGTAAGTTGTACTAATAATAGCTGGGGCCACAGAGTTGAAACTCGGTTTAAGTTTACCTCTAGGTTTAAAGCAACATGATTGTTCGATTTTAAAATTTTCAGCCAATCAGATTGCGTAATCCAAGAGTTGAGTTTAAACTCTGATTGTGGCCATATAACTCAAATTTTGGTGAAGCATGACCGGATTACATAGTATGTAACTTTTGGATTACTACCAAAGCTCCACTTGTCGTCACATAAATACCTACATAGGCAACTATGTATGTATAATATGTATTATATGTCTGTGTGTATGATTGATTTTATTGATTCCTTCCTATGTTCACTTTACAGAGACCTCATCCGAAAGCTCAATCTGGGAAATAATCATGAAAGGTTTAATCCTCTACCCCTGTTTGGTACTCTTCTGTATCAGTCAGGTCTCTGTATGTCTGTGTGTATGATTGATTTTATTGATTCCTTCCTATGTTCACTTTACAGAGACCTCATCCGAAGGCTCAATCTGGGACATAATCATGAAAGGTTTAATCCTCTACCCCTGTTTGGTACTCTTCTGTATCAGTCAGGTCTCTGGAAAACCATTCTTTTGGGGTGACCGCTTGTACTACACTACAAAGCAGCCTCTCTTGAAGAAAGCCTTTAGCAAGTTTAACCACTGGTTTAAGAATCTCATTGATGCTTATCCCTCATCAACGTGGTCCTGGCGAGAACATATCTACGGACAGACATACTGGAAAGATCCTGTCATCAAGAAAGCGTGGTATTACAAAGGTGTCGTTGAAGATTGGAAATCAAGAAATCCGCCGAAGAAAGTGATTTTCAATCAGTATGATATCGAAAAGTACAAGACAACCGTGAAGCCTGGTGTGCAAGAGGATATAGATTTGGATTATCCTATATCTAGATTTAGACGAGTGTGAGAAGAGCAACACTATCAAATACATAGGAGCACTGAGTCCTTAACTCCGGGAACGCGTTATAGCGTGATTTTCTGATGTAACTTTCAATCAAAACGACATGAGATGGCAAACGGATTTTTGAAGAGAGACACCAGACACCACCTGAAACTTTTATTGATGCTTGGTGCAAAATGGAATGTAGGTACTTCTGATAAATTGAAAAGTGTAAAATAAATAAAAATGTTGAAATAAAATGAACATTATGGCGGAGATGAAAAGTCATTTATTAGGATTAATTCATGAGGTATAGGTACCTGGTACCCTACTTAACATATTTTTTTCTATTTCTACCTATATTACCCAATGGCAATCACCCTGGTTAGGGCTGATTGAGAGGCTAACGAAAAACGCCCACCCCGTCTGTACACGGGAAAAGGCAAAGAAAAGAAGAAGAATATCACCCAATGGAAACAACTACATAATTCAAAATAAATAATAATAATAAACTCGTAGCGTGATTTTCTGATGTAACTTTCAATCAAAACGACATGAGATGGGAAACGGATTTTTGAAGAGAGACACCAGACACCACCTGAAACTTTTATTGATGCTTGGTGCAAAATGGAATGTAGATACTTCTGATAAATTGAAAAGTGTAAAATAAATAAAAATGTTGAAATAAAATGAACATTATGGCGGAGATGAAAAGTCATTTATTAGGATTAATTCATGAGGTATACATAGGTACCTGGTACCCTACTTAACATATTTTTTTCTATTTCTACCTATATTACCCAATGGCAATCACCCTGGTTAGGGCTGATTGAGAGGCTAACGAAAAACGCCCACCCCGTCTGTACACGGGAAAAGGCGAAGAAAAGAAGAAGAATATCACCCAATGGAAACAACTAATTCAAAATAAATAATAATAATAAACTCTTCATTGTTGAAAATTCATACAATACATAAAGTACAAATTTAACAAAAGGCGGGATTATTGCCTTAGGCAATCTCTGCCATCAATTGAGTACATGCAATGTATGAAATTTTCTTTTTGTACACTGTGATGGACTCTGGACTCTGTTACAGAGTAATGCATACAAATTGTTTTGTAAGAAAATTACAGGAAATGTCACATATTAGTAAACAACCACTACTGGCATTGTCACCACACACTCGACAGCACTACTCGAGGCTTGTTCTGTCACTAATGACATTTCATTCAGGCATGGTTTTCAATTCCTTGTCACATATTGTTTCAAAATCAGGGGGTTGAATTAGAGACTTATTGGTCCTTCGACTCTGACTACCAGTATTTCTATGTAAGAAAATTACAGGAAATGTCACATATTTGTAAACAACCACTACTGGCATTGTCACCACACACTCGACAGCACTACTCGAGGCTTGTTCTGTCACTAATGACATTTTCAATTCCTTGTCACATATTGTTTCAAAATCAGGGGGTTGAATTAGAGACTTATTGGTCCTTCGACTCTGACTACCAGTATTTCTTGAGAGGCTAACGAAAAACGCCCACCCCGTCTGTACACGGGAAAAGGCAAAGAAAAGAAGAAGAATATCACCCAATGGAAACAACTACATAATTCAAAATAAATAATAATAATAAACTCTTTATTGTTGAAAATTCATACAATACATAAAGTACAAATTTAACAAAAGACGGGATTATTGCCTTAGGCAATCTCTGCCATCCAAGCCAAAATAAATAACTGCTAGTTTAGATGCTGCAAATTGAGTACATGCAATGTATGAAATTTTCTTTTTGTACACTGTGATGGACTCTGGACTCTGTTACAGAGTAATGCATACAAATTGTTCAGTATTTCTTAAGGAAAACTCGTGGTCAGAGTCGTTATTATAAATTAACACATCGTGGATACTGGTCAGACCATTATGGAATTTGACCCGAATTAAAATGTTGACCTCTTTAGATATCTAGGTAATACAAGTAATTACCTATTAGCTATTTAAAACCACACCTAAAGATGTATCCTACCTCTTTTAGAAAACAGCGTGCTTGTTGTATTGTGTAGAATTTTATTTTAGACCCTTCATAAAACTTAAAACACAAAACAAGGTCATTGTAAGAAAAAGTAGCATAGGTGTATATTTTTCACACACGAGAGAAATTCATTAATCTATGATTTTCATAATATCTAGGTAATACAAGTTAATACCTATTAGCTATTTAAAACCACACCTAAAGATGTATCCTACCTCTTTTAGAAAACGGCGTGCTTGTTGTATTGTGTAGAATTTTATTTTAGATCCTTCATAAAACTTTAAACACAAAACAAGGTCATTGTAAGAAAAAGTAGCATAGGTGTATATTTTTCACACACGAGAGAAATTCATTAATCTATGATTTTCATTTTTCATGTTAGTACAATACATATAGCAATAGTCAGTGTAAATGGTTAAAATATAAATTGTCATAAAATACAAACATCATATATGTGACAATTGTGACGGTTATTATCAAAGAATAATTACCCATAATAGTAGTATATCCTCTACCCCCCACATTATTATTAGTCAACCTTTAGACATGTTAATTCTTTATTTATGAAACAATCCAAGTTACTTTGATAAAATTTCAATAAATTTCAATATACAGAGACGAATCTACGGAGCAGTTGATGTAGTTGATCCGCGTAGTTGTCTTCTTCACCGTCGTGTAGCGTGTCGGTCGCGTCGATGTAAACAATTTGTGGTTTCTATGGCGACCGAATAAGTTCATATTGAGATGCTCGAAGTTACGCTCCCATTCTTTGTTTCTTCGCACATTGGTGGCGTAGATAACAGAGCTGGCGAGGATGTTCGGATCTAAACTCCGTTTGTCGGCAATGTAAATAATAGTGTTGTCTGAAAAAAAAAAAAAATAATAAACATACAGAAAAACAATTTAAAAAAAAACCTGTTCATAGGGCCAAAATGAGACTTGAAAGTTCCTTGACTCCTTTCTAAAGACGGTGGAATGTAAATTTATTCAGCTTTGTTTGTTTGGTAGAAGTTAAGGAGAGTGGACTCCCTCAAATGGACTGATTTTCTCTTTTGAAAGATTAGTTCTGTGTGTAATGGATAAAATCTTAGTACTTACTTCTTGCAACTCTGACGATGAATGTTACAGCATTTGGGTCGGGTTCCATCATTCGAATGTAAGCATATTTATTAGAAGGTACTGTAAACAAAGGTTGGATGTAGGTAGATTGTTTTGTAGTGGACGGTTCAGTTGTCACCAATGATTGTAGTCTATCTAGAAGAAATTTGTAAACAGTATCGTTGCTGTATTTACTTTTCTTATTAAAATCAGTACTATTTACATTGCCCAGTTCTTCATCAACTTTGACTTGTATACTATCTTTGAACTGCTCATTTAAGCTCATACTTTTATTTTGTCTGATTTCTAAAGTACTATTTGATTTTTCTTCTAGTTTATTGGCACTTTTCAATTTACTTCGCACATTAGCTTTCCTTTTAGTTGTTCCCCTCGAACGTTTGCTTGGTATAGTACTTGTAGTTTGCCTTGTTCGTCTCATTGGATAGGTAAAGTTTGGTACGAAATATTTGAGCCCGTCTAAATCACGAACCATCGTGCCATCTCGAAAGTAGTATTTTCGTTTATTGTGATAGAAGGTGACATTGGTTTCACTCAACCTATGAACATAGACGAAGAAAGGTTCCCGATATTGTGTTAGCGTGGTAGGATAATCTATTCTGGTGACCTCATCAGAACCTACTTCCATGTAAGGTTCAAAAACATTAGTGTTAATTGCATTGAATAGCCTCTTATAAGGATTGGATGCGTGCTCCTTGGAAAAATTCCGAGTTGTCGTTTTGAGTGGACAGTAAGTCCACTTGAAGTTTTCTGCATGTGTAGGCAGAAATTGTCGTTCATAGGACGAAAATAATTCAGTGATATCTTTCAAATAGTAGCTCTCATTCCTTTTAACAAAGTAATTTCTGAAGATAGGTTCTTCTATACCGTCATCGCTGTAAGGTTGACTAGCAACCGGGAAGGAATCATTAAAGTCATAGTCAATCTGATGAGCAAATTGTTTATCAATATTGAAGTGATAGTCGGATATGTTGAGTGTCATTTTCTCTACATTTTGTGGTGTTGTCTTGTCATCCATCCAACTCATAGCGGTACTCAAATCTTCATTATCCATTTCATAACTACTGTTCACTTCAGTGACGTGATATTCCTTTGCCTGACTATTTTCATACTCGCTTGAAACATTTAATGTTTCATTTGTTCGGAATAGTTTGATTCCATGTTTATAGTCGATCTTGTAACGATATTTTTTGGCAAATTCCAAAATTTGTTTGGCATAGGCTGGCGTGAAATCAGGAATGTTGGCGGAATATTTACAACTGATGAGCACGAATGATTGGAATAGACAAAGCTTGAGCAAAGAATTCATCCCGTCGCAACATTTTATTTAATTTGATTAGAGACTTACGTAAACGTGCACTTCAAGGAACTAAATTAACAACTGACTAACTTCATATCAATTTGAGACATCTCATCATCTATTGAACTATGAATCTGATCATTGAAAAAAAATTGTTTTTAAATGAGAAGATCATTTTCTTTCCTCCTTCTTTCTTTTAATTTTCTATACTGTTACTACTCTGTTTTCACATCATTCCTCTGTTCTTCAACTTTCACTTATTCACTTGTTAAAATTTTATTGGGAATATTCAAAAGCCATTTGGCTCTCCAAGGATGGGTGGCCAGATTGTTCAACTTGATAATAGAACATAGACATGCTTAGTTGCACTTGTGTGTGTTCACAAACATGATGTTTTTCCTTTGATATTGTCAGTGTCTCGAATTCACATTTATTCGCAAAATGATTGGATATTGTTGATAGATTGTCCAAAAACAAAGCTAAAACATGCATGGTCCATAGAAGGTGAAGTGAGTATAACCTATCCATTGGTTCTCCCCGACTATCCTTAATTAGACCTTAATTAGAACATTTTTCATTCACTACTTTGCTTTTCTTGGATTTCCTGTGGAAAATCATTTCATCATAATTCATAAATTCAAAATTGCTTACATTTTATTAAAAGGTTTTGTAGCGTTGTGTTGATTTGATGAGAAATCTAATCCCATAAATATGGTTATGTGCCTTGACCAAATTCTCTTTAATAACATTTCACTGATTTCAAATAATGTCCCAAAATACATGGGCAAAACTATGTTTGCATACTATGCATGTATGCTTGATTTTATTCATCCCTTCCTATGTTCACTTTACAGAGATCTCATCCGAAAGCTCAATCTGGGAAATAATCATGAAAGGTTTAATCCTCTACCCCTGTTTGGTACTCTTCTGTATCAGTCAGGTCTCTGGAAAACCATTCTATTGGGGTGACCGCGCCTATTACACTACAAAGCAACCTCTCTTGAAAAAAGCCTTTAGCAAGTTTAACCACTGGTTTAAGAATCTCATTGATGCTTATCCTTCGTCCACTTGGTATTATAAGGAACATATATACGGGCAGACATACTGGAAAGATCCTGAAATAATCAGAGCCTGGCTGAAACGTACCGACATGACCCCGCTGATCAATGCCTATCGAGAACGAGAAACTCCCCAGAAAATGGCTGATCCATTCATCCCTGGAGCTACCCTGAAAAAGCAACGTATTGACTTTCTGGAAGATAATGTACTCAGTATACCTGATAGCGAAGAATTGATACGGATGCAAGAGAAAAATTACAAGAATCAACCCACGACAAAGAAAAAACAAGTAGGACATGCACGAGAAATAGTCCGAGGCTATGATTGAGAATAACTCGTACAAGTATCAATTAATGACTAATGAGTGGTACAGGATGTTGGTCAAAGATACATCCGAGTACAAAATAATGCAGATGGGAAATATTTCGAAATATTTTGATGAAGTACAAAAGACATCACATTCAAGATTTTTGTTTAAGAGAACGTTTTACCCAAAATTAATTTTGATTAATACATTATATTTACTTCTGCTTTCATGTCGAAATCAACTGGACTTTTCTTACCTTGTTATATTATGTAGATTATAGATATTTACAATTCAGAATGCAATTTTAATTAAGTACTAAGCTACTTCTCCATACGAGAGAGAGAGAGAGAGAGCAAGTAGATATGCGAATCGTGCAAATTTTGACAAAGAGGGCGGACGTTAAAAAAGGAACTTTATCAAATATGTACATGTAAAACAGTTGCGCTTACTTGGGTAAGGTTTCCAAGTCAAAGAGCAGAAAAAATTATTAACTAGAGAATTTTTCTTTTTTCTTCTATGACTTCTACATCCCGAGATAAATTGATTTAAAAAATACAGGTAGATCTTAAACTTTGACGTCTCGGCATAGGTACGCTGACGTACGCGAGAACGTCACATCAATTGTCCCAAGCATGGCTCCCTTGCAGGCTACACATTAATGTGTTTGTGCGCATGCGTTTCTGTGCAATTAATGTGTTTGTGCGCATTTCTTAAACTCTGACGTCACAACTCTTTGAATTTTATTCATTAGCACGGCACAATAAAAATTGAATTTTCGACCATTAAAGTTACTTTTTCGGATTTTGACCTCAGATTTGGATTTTTCTCAACTTTTTACACAAGGAATCGACCTTTTATTCATAAATTTCACCTTAATGCAACTGCTCCATTAGATATGCTATCCCTCTGTCATATTTTATCAAATTCCATCTGTTCATAGACATGCTTATTCAGTGCTGGATGTTCGTGACATGGACGGAACGCGGTTGTTACAATTGAGGAACCCATGGGGTCATTTCTCCTGGAAGGGGGACTGGTCGGACGACTCGAACCTGTGGACTCCGGAGTTGAGAGCCACGCTCATGCCGCGCGGGGCCAGCGACGGGGTCTTCTGGATTTCCTTCGAAGATGTGCTCAAGTGAGTGAGGAGTTTTTGGATATTTTTGTTCTTATAACAAACACTTGCCACGTCCAACCATATAATAATAGAAAGCAAAGGGTTGGGTGGTAAAGAACGCCTCCAGCGTTAACCTCGCCTAGTTGTACCTCCCACGCAATAATTTACTATCTCCAATTCTTTGTGGGAATGTTCGTTCTCGGAACGGCTGGCTTTCTCCTATCCTGTCTTCCTTCTCTCTTCGATTTCGTTACGATAAGACCTTAGCAGTCACAGTTTCCTCTATTCCTCTTCAAAAGGAAAAAAAATACTATCTCAAACTCTTTGTCGTAAAGCAGAGCTTTTTTTTTATGTATAATATCTAAACACTCAGAGAATATAACAATATTATCGAGGCAATAACTGATGTTCTTAGCCCACCTGCCCACCATAAAAAGAACTGATTTCTGAGGTTTTTCACAACTTATTTCTGATTTGTTTTCGCCAGATATTTCGACTGTATCGACATCTGCAAGGTTCACTGTGCTGGTTGGAATGAAGGCCACTTCACTGGCTGGTGACTTATCACAGAAGAATCGATGAGGACCTTCCACTTATGAAAATGAAGGGGAAATGATTAAATTAAGTCCAAACTTCAAACCTATGGTCAAAATGTAGGAGAATCCTCCCCTCAACCCCCTACATTTCCCCTGACCCCCTACATGGTTTTTGGTAGTAGGGGGTCAAGGGGAGGTTTCTTCAGACCTAAATTTTTGTCAGAGCTCATTCTCTCTTCTGCTTTCAGACTGGAAGGTTCTCTCTGCTCCCTCCCTGAAGTACAAAAGACATCACATTCAAGATTTTTGTTTAAGAGAACGTTTTACCCAAAATTAATTTTGATTAATACATTATATTTACTTCTGCTTTCATGTCGAAATCAACTGGACTTTTCTTACCTTGTTATATTATGTAGATTATAGATATTTACAATTCAGAATGCAATTTTAATTAAGTACTAAGCTACTTCTCCATACGAGAGAGAGAGAGAGAGAGCAAGTAGATATGCGAATCGTGCAAATTTTGACAAAGAGGGCGGACGTTAAAAAAGGAACTTTATCAAATATGTACATGTAAAACAGTTGCGCTTACTTGGGTAAGGTTTCCAAGTCAAAGAGCAGAAAAAATTATTAACTAGAGAATTTTTCTTTTCTCTTCTACGACTTCTACATCCCGAGATAAATTGATTTAAAAAATACAGGTAGATCTTAAACTTTGACGTCTCGGCATAGGTACGCTGACGTACGCGAGAACGTCACATCAATTGTCCCAAGCATGGCTCCCTTGCAGGCTACACATTAATGTGTTTGTGCGCATGCGTTTCTGTGCAATTAATGTGTTTGTGCGCATTTCTTAAACTCTGACGTCACAACTCTTTGAATTTTATTCATTAGCACGGCACAATAAAAATTGAATTTTCGACCATTAAAGTTACTTTTTCGGATTTTGACCTCAGATTTGGATTTTTCTCAACTTTTTACACAAGGAATCGACCTTTTATTCATAAATTTCACCTTAATGCAACTGCTCCATTAGATATGCTATCCCTCTGTCATATTTTATCAAATTCCATCTGTTCATAGACATGCTTATTCAGTGCTGGATGTTCGTGACATGGACGGAACGCGGTTGTTACAATTGAGGAACCCATGGGGTCATTTCTCCTGGAAGGGGGACTGGTCGGACGACTCGAACCTGTGGACTCCGGAGTTGAGAGCCACGCTCATGCCGCGCGGGGCCAGCGACGGGGTCTTCTGGATTTCCTTCGAAGATGTGCTCAAGTGAGTGAGGAGTTTTTGGATATTTTTGTTCTTATAACAAACACTTGCCACGTCCAACCATATAATAATAGAAAGCAAAGGGTTGGGTGGTAAAGAACGCCTCCAGCGTTAACCTCGCCTAGTTGTACCTCCCACGCAATAATTTACTATCTCCAATTCTTTGTGGGAATGTTCGTTCTCGGAACGGCTGGCTTTCTCCTATCCTGTCTTCCTTCTCTCTTCGATTTCGTTACGATAAGACCTTAGCAGTCACAGTTTCCTCTATCATACCTCTTCAAAGAAAAAAAAAAATAATAATACTATCTCAAATTCTTTGTCGTAAAGCAGAGCTTTTTTTTATGTATAATATCCAAACACTCAGAGAAAATAACAATATTATCTAGGCAATAACTGATGTTCTTAGCCCACCATAAAAAGAACTGATTTCTGAGGTTTTTCACAACTTATTTCTGATTTGTTTTCGCCAGATATTTCGACTGTATCGACATCTGCAAGGTTCACTGTGCTGGTTGGAATGAAGGCCACTTCACTGGCTGGAACGAAGTTCGTCTCTCGGGTACCTTACCACCCCTCTGTTCAGTACGCCATCTATCGTGTGTTCTGCTCACTGTACTTGAACCTACGGAGGCTGAGTTCACGCTCTTCCAAGAAGGACAAAGGTTTGTGCAAATTTGACTAGGCTAAACCCGGGGCCACACAATGAGTTTAAACTCGGTCTAAGTTAAACTCTCGGACTGAGCAATCTGATTGGTTGATTTTTAAAAGATTGCGTAAATCGAGATTAAAAGCGTTTTTAGGGGACAAGGCTTGAACAGCATTAAAAATCGGAAATTTTTGATAAACTCCTCCCCTGTTGAAAATCGAACCTGTTAAAACGGGGTTTCTTGATGTCTCTTTAGAATAGAATGCCAGAATGAGACTGAAAAGTCCCTTCACTCCCGCAGTCTAAACAAGGTCTTATATATTTGGTACAGAATAAATTCAGCTTTTGTTTGTTTTATTAGTCCTAATACACTTTATTGGTCCTAATGTATAATAAACAATACTACGGTTTATAGGTAACTATTTAATTTTATTTCTTTCTTTCTTCTTTCAGGAACTGGGAGAAATCCAAGCGTAGTCCCCTAGACCTGTGTGTTGTCATACTTCGTAACAAACTATCGTCCACTAGTGTAGAGGACAGTGGGAACTACTGCCTATAAGAACTCGCACATTTTGAAAATTTTCCGCTAGTATCATTATTTTTATGGATCAAGTTTTAGCAATTAGTACCGTGCAAAAATTCGAAAATGTTTTCAAAGTCAGGTGCCTGTTTAATTTTTTTACACAGCTTTAGAAATTCCAATTTTTCGAATAGCAAACTGGCGTGCTTTTGTCACTATTGAAATACGATTTATGTCAGTTGGTAAATTTCCGACATGGACATCCAAATCATTTTCTCAACTTTTCATCTTTCATTTTGAAGAACGCGCTAGATTTCTTTTTTCTTGTAGAATAAAAACCAAAAATTAACGTCTATCTTTTCTATTTTTCAATGTTTTTAGACAACCCTCATATGAAGTGTAAGTGTAATATTAAAAAAAAATGTAATTTGTAAATTACTTTAGTAGTAAGTTATAAACTTGTAGCAAGATGGCTTTAAGGGATTTCATTGAACGTGTCGAACGGAAAACTGAATTACTCGTAATCACATTTTTTATTTTAATAGTATGTACCCTAATTACCTATGTTTATGTATGTGCATAAAATTAATACCTTTAAACATTCTGATAATAATTAAATAAAATTACAGTAATACAGTTCTTTCTGCGTCTTGTGGAAATAAGATTTTGCACACATGCAAAATATATTGCAATGAAATCTCTATAATGGTGTACCTATACTTGTATGGATCTCTTTTTTTATATTTATTTGCATTTACATGTTGCTCCTCTCTTTAAGTATTTGTTTGTTTTTAGTTAATTCTTTTTCGTTTTGACTGTCAGTCGTGGGTTCGATTCTCTGAGTGAGAAGCCTTTAATAGGTTCTTTAATCATGAGATATATATGTTCTTGAGTCAAGCAGTTGTCTGGCTGGGGGACGTTAAACAAATAAACAGGGTGTAGACCAGCTTAGTCTTGCTTGGAGACTTTAAACAGAGAGTATACCAGCCTGAATTTCCCTAGCTAAAGAAATAGCAAAGGTTGAGTGCGAAGGACATCCACTCCCAAAATTTATAGCCAAAACCAAATGTCAGCCCAAAGCAATCACCCTAGTTAGGGCTGATTGAGAGGCTGACGAAAAACGCCGACCCCGTCCGTACACGGGAAAAGTGAAGAAAAAGAAGAAGTTGCAGTCAGAAAAAAATGATCTTGAAGGTTTTATTTTTCATTAGTTCTGTCCCTTTGATTTCTCAATTGAAATTTAATGACCCATTCTGTGTCCCTGTTCAAAGGTGCGCGGGTTCGTGGGTTGTCACAAGATGCTAGAGCGTGACATCTATCTAGTCGTGTGTCTGGCGTTCAATCATTGGCACACAGGTATAAGTGACACGGCTCAGTATCCGGAGTACCTGCTCGCTATTCACAGCTCGAAACCGGTTCTGGTCGAACAAATAGAACCCTCGGAGTACATTCTGGCTGATACGATCATTAGTTTGACCCTGGCTAAAGGCCAGAGACATGAGGTAAGTCTGACAAAAATGGTCACAATAAAATGATATGAGGAAAAGGTTTCAGTGATTAAATTTCATATTTCTCTTGAAATAGCTACCAAACATAATGGTAATAATAATAATAATGAAAGTCTGACCAAAATGGTTACAATAAATGTAAGGTCGTTATTTCTCAGTCAGACAGCGAGGGAAGTGAGACCTTGGTTAGACTGGGGGGGTAAAAGGACTTTTCACTCCTATCCGAGCAGGATAAACAAGGTATATCAAGAGGTTGCGATAAAGTCCAAGACAACAAGGCCCCCATGACGGCTGACTCCAAGAAAAATGTCAATTACATGGCCTTTTAAAATTTCCAACCCACCCATCCTTCGGAACATTGTTTGTTCCCGGATAAATGGGTGTGTGCCAGTGTGCCGTTATTGTATGAACGTGAAAATAAAGACCATAATAAAAAGTCTGACAAAATGTTTTTAGCCCGCTACACACTTTTGAGGTGAGTGAGGACCTTGGTTAGATGGGGGGGGTAAACGGACTTTTCACTCCTATCCCAGCAGGATAAACAAGGTATATCAAGAGGTTGCGATAAAGTCCAAGACAACATGGCCCCCATGACGGCTGCCTCCAAGAAAAATGTCAATTACATGGCCTTTTAAAATTTCCAACCCACCCATCCTTAGGAACATTGTTTGTTCCCGGATAAATGGGTGTGTGCCGTTATTGTATGAACGTGAAAATAAAGACCATAATAAAAAGTCTGACAAAATGTTTTTAGCCCGCTACACACTTTTGAGGTGGACATTTGAAAAACCATTCAAATTACTAAAAAAATAAACAAAAATAAATATTTATTAAGTTTCCACCCCTGCTGTCCTCATTTGCAGGGTCGTGAACGTATGACCGCCTACTATTTGACCACAGGCTGGGCAGGTCTGAATTCAAATTACTAAAAAAATAAACAAAAATAAATGTTTATTAAGTTTCCACCCCTGCTGTCCTCATTTGCAGGGTCGTGAACGTATGACCGCCTACTATTTGACCACAGGCTGGGCAGGTCTGGTCGTCATGGTTGAGAACCGCTACGAGAATCGCTGGATTCATGTCCGCTGTGATTGTGGAGTTTGTAAAATTTTATCCTTGTTTCAGTAGGTATTTAACATTTGAATGAATATGTTCAAGAGGGGAGATGGAATGCTTTGCTACAGAGCTCTAGATGTTTAAAAATCATTATGCACAATTTTATTATGTATTTGATTCTTATTAGACAGAAAATATTTTTTCTTTCTGGAAAAATAATAATAATACATCCT
>NW_007377638.1:241637-242729 GCF_000475195.1 Diaphorina citri
GTGTGATTGTCATCAGAGTTATAACGTGGTGTCGACACGCGGGCAACTCAAGACTCTGGACTGTGTACCTCCCTTGCATCGGTGAGTGACTCATTTTATCTTCTTTCTTTTGAAGATCTTTTTGGAAAGATTTTCTGGGTTTTCTGTGATTGTCATCAGAGTTATAACGTGGTGTCCACACGCGGGCAACTCAAGACCCTGGACTGTGTACCTCCCTTGCATCGGTGAGTGACTCATTTTATCTTCTTTCTTTTGAAGATCTTTTTGGAAAGATTTTCTGGGTTTTAGACGAAACATATAATTCCAAGAAGTGCTAACTCCGTTGGAACTTGTTTCAAAATGGGCCCTGAAGTGCGGAACTCCGTCTCTGAATAACGGCAGAAACGTACAGATCTGGAAACCCCAGCTGTTCAAAAAATATGAGAGAGTGGCCTTTTCATCTAAAATAGCCAGCCTAGTTAGCTTCTGTGGAACTTCGTCTCTGAATAACGGCAGCAGAAACGTACAGATCTGGAAACCCCAGCTGTTCAAAAAATATGAGAGAGTGGCCTTTTCATCTAAAATAGCCAGCCTAGTTAGCTTGAAGGGTAACGTGTCTGCCTTGTAAACGCTAGGCCGCAGGTTCGATTCCCGCCCGGGGCAGATTTTATCCTGAACGGATAATGTTCGTTCTGGTTTTCTCCTATCCTGTCTTCCTTCTCTCTTCGCTTTCGGGACGATAAGATCTTACAGGGTGTCTACCAAAATGGAAAAATAAAATTCCCTGACTTTTCTCGGTTTTCCAGTCCATTTTTTCCAAATTTCCAGTCTACTTTTTCAAGATTTTCCACCCTATTCCCACTGCGTCACAACAGTTTTTTTTTTCTTTATTTTTTTTTAAGTAATGTTCCCAAGCCTGTTCAACATTAATTCTCCAATCTTTTTTCATCCCACTAGGGTAAGGGCTTAAGTCCCTCCATTTGCACATGAAATAACCTGGGGCATCCTGGGGGATGAAAGTTAACACGAAAAGACTGAGGAACAGCGCCGCAGGCAAAAATTGTGAGCTATACAATCTATAGAAACTAAAAATTTTAGGACCGGCCGCAGGCG
>NW_007377638.1:243095-288674 GCF_000475195.1 Diaphorina citri
ACTTCTTTTGGAGGGGAACTGGGGGATTGATGGTTTTTTGGTACATCCCCCCAGTCCCCTTTACATCCCGCCAACTCCCCTCCTAAGACGGATGTAAAGGACTGGGTATCCAAAGGGTCAAAAGCCTGGAATTAAATTAGTAAAGGGGAGGAGTACAAAGTATTTCACCCTTCCAGGAGTTAGCTAAGAAGACACTATTCAAGTGGTTTTAAGCGCCAAACGGCACATTAAGGCGCCGACCGTCTTCGACCTAGATTTTTGTCAGAGCTCATTCCTCTCTTCTCGCTTTCAGACTGGAAGTTCATCTCTGCACCCTTCTCTTCTTGATATCTCCAATATTTCACATATTTTTTTTTTTTTTACAGAGTTTCCATTAGAGTATTTAAGATGAGCCAAGGAGTCTTTCCTATGTAACTTTTCACGAGAATTCAATCGGTGTACATGAAACGGGTTCTAGGAATGATGGTTTCACGAATATGCGCTTGTCAACAATGCCAAATAGCAAAAAATTTCGAAAGTTTATATCCCACTTTTTTAACACCCAAATAATTTACGAACATACACCTGATTCCCTCGAATGTGCCATCAAATTCATGGTACAAGTAAAATACAAGACGAAGTATTGTTTAATTCCCCCCCCCCCCAGATACGCTTCTGATAGAACATCAAAATTACAAGCGCCCGCAGGCAAAATTTTTGCGAGAAAATTCTAAGTAGCCCCTTCAAGGTTGCATACTTTTTTACTCGACAAAAATTTCTTTTCATTTTTTAGCTTTGAAAATTTCCCCTAATAAGATTTCTATAATTACAGCGCCACAGGCGAAATTTTTTCGAGAAAATATGAGTTGCCCCTTCAAGGTTGCATACTTTTTTATGGACCGAAACTTCTTTTTTTTAGGCTTTGAAAAATTCCCTGACTTTTTTGGATTTTTGTCAATTTTTTGAGAAATTCCCTGACAATTCCCTGACTTTTCCATTCTCCGTCAAATTCCCTGACAATTCCCGGTTTTCCAGTCTGGTAGACACCCTGATCTTAGCAGTTACAGTTCCCTCTATCAAACCTCTTAAAAAAAAAAAAAAACATAATATATTTCGACGACTTGAAGTCCAAGTTTCAAACTCAACTGTTTTGTATTTAGGTTTGTCTGTTTTTTTGCCGCGATAAATCTCCAACTTAACGCTTTGTCCGATTTTAATTGGTACCCATGTTAAATATGGACAGTTACAGGAAAAAAAAACATAATATATTTCGACGACTTGAAGTCCAAGTTTCAAACTCAACTGTTTTGTATTTAAGTTTGTCTGTTTTTTTGCCGCGATAAATCTCCAACTTAACGCTTTGTCCGATTTTAATTGGTACCCATGTTAAATATGGACAGTTACAGTTCCCCCTATCAAATCTCTAGAAGGGAAAAAAGAGAAAAAAAAATTCGAGGGAGTGTGTCACCGGAGCTACCCGGTTATACCGGTTATAAGTGGCCATTTTATCTGAAACATACTGTATAATTTCTTTTCCCCATTATTTTCCAGGCAAGTTATCATCGTTCTCACTCAGTTAGAAGGATCAGGTGGGTTCTCGGTGAGTCATCATCTCACTCATCGACTGGCCTCCAGGGGCGGACTTCATGATTGGGGCCCCAGTGGTGTGTCTCATCTGCCCCCTCTAGACCCAGGAGTAGAAGGACTGCATTCTCCGCGCCTGATCACGTAATAGCGAAATGTTTTCTTCTTGAGTGTTTAATGTCATCGGTTGCGTCCCAGATCTTCAGCTGATGACTTTACTTATTGGAATACACAAAAAGCTTTAAAGCATAAGTAAAGGGGCTTTTCAGCCCTATCCCGAAAGTACCTGGGAAAAAATCCTACTCGGAGGCTTAGGTCCCAGATCTTCAGCTGATGACTTTACTTATTGAAATACACAAAAAGCTTTAAAGCATAAGTAAAGGGGCTTTTCAGCCCTATCCCGAAAGTACCTGGGAAAAAATCCTACTCGGAGGCTTAGGTGTAAGAGTAAAAGATGGGTTGATCTTCTACGAATCTTCCTTATAGGGTTTGATAGTGGGGACTGGGTGTAAGCATGAAACTATACATAAGTAGGTACGTAATAAATATGTAAGATGGGAATCTTCTACGAATCTTCCTTATAGGGTTTGATAGTGGGGACTGGGTGTAAGCATGAAACTATACATAAGTAGGTACGTAATAAATATGAATACCTAACTTCACTATACATAGGTGCTTTCTGTAACCTTAGCACTATGAACCCAAGAAAAGGCAGGGAAGAAGAAGAAGCACTGTGAACCCAGCTATTAATAACTTGAACCAAGTGCTAGTAACTATACATAGGTGCTTTCTGCAACCTTAGCACTATGAACCCAAGAAAAGGCAGGGAAGAAGAAGAAGCACTGTGAACCCAGCTATTAATAACTTGAACCAAGTGCTAGTTTACCAAAGATATAAGAAACACATATTCGTGGTGTAGAGGACAGTGGGAACTACTGCCTATAAGAACTCGCACATTTTGAAAATTTTTCCGCTAGTATCATTATTTTTATGGATCAAGTTTTAGCAATTAGTACCGTGCAAAAATTCGAAAATGTTTTCAAAGTCAGGTGCCTGTTTAATTTTTTTACACAGCTTTAGAAATTCAAATTTTTCGAATAGCAAACCGGCGTGCTTTTGTCACTATTGAAATACGATTTATGTCAGTTGGAAAATTTCCGACATGGACATCCAAATCATTTTCTCAACCTTTCATCTTTCATTTTGAAGAACGCGCTAGATTTCTTTTTTCTCGTAGAATAAAAACCAAAAATTAACGTCTATCTTTTCTATTTTTCAGTGTTTTTAGACAACCCTCATATTATGAAGTGTAAGTGTAATATTAAAAAAGAAAAAATGTAATTTGTAAATTACTTTAGTAGTAAGTTATAAACTTGTAGCAAGATGGCTTTAAGGGATTTCATTGAACGTGTCGAACGGAAAACTGAATTAATCACATTTTTTATTTTAATAGTATGTACCCAAATTACCTATGTTTATGTAAGTGCATAAAATTAATACCTTTAAACATTCTGATAGTAATTAAATAAAATTACAGTAATACAGTTCTTTCTGCGTCTTGTGGAAATAAGATTTTGCACACACGCAAAAAATATTGCAATGAAATCTCTATAATGGTGTACCTATACTTGTATGGATCTCTTTTTTTTATATTTATTTGCATTTACATGTTGCTCCTCTCTTTAAGTATTTGTTTGTTTTTAGTTAATTCTTTTTCGTTTTGACTGTCACTTTCTTTATATTTTAAGCAAAAGATAGTTAAATGTATTCAGAGTAAAAGACGTGTTTTTTCTCTTTTCCTTCTAATTTAGCTGTGAACCTCTCTCTAGTAATTATATTCGATTCAATGGCGTACCAATACCAAGACATTGAAAATATCTCCAATTCCTGACCTCTCTCCCTTCCCCCAACTGCTCTCTTATTTTCTATCTCACCCTCATTTTAGTTTCCATTAGAGTATTAAGCAAAAGATAGTTAAATGTATTCAGAGTAAAAGACGTGTTTTTTCTCTTTTCCTTCTAATTTAGCTGTGAACCTCTCTCTAGTAATTATATTCGATTCAATGGCGTACCAATACCAAGACATTGAAAATATCTCCAATTCCTGACCTCTCTCCCTTCCCCCAACTGCTCTCTTATTTTCTATCTCACCCTCATTTTTTTTTTTTTTTTTTAATTTATTTATTTCTCATCCGTATCTTTTTTCTTTATTTTTCCCCCACGTAAAAAACATCAAAACCTCCCAAGTTCCAAAGTCAGGTCTTGTTACGTCATTAGGTCGAGGTATCTGTACCAAAATACTCATTTTTTTCTATGTTTAATTTTCTAAGATATTAGCCAATAGTATTTACCGTTTCCGTGTATTAGTTCCGTGTTTTATTATTTATTTAGTTTCTTTCTGTCACCAAGACAAGTGGAGAATTTTACAGCTCTTAAAATTTGTGCTATAACCAATTTACTACTTAATACTGCCGCGATAGTCTGGTAATTGGGGTCCCTTGTGAACAATCTTGAGTTTGTAAAATTTTATCCTTGTTTCAGTAGGTATTATTTGAATGAATACGTTCAAGAGGGGAGATGGAATGCTTTGCTACAGAGCTCTAGATCTTTAAAAATCATTATGCACAATTTTATTATGTATTGATTCTTATTAGACAGAAAATATTTTTTTTTTTTTTTTTCTGGAAAAAAAAAATAGGTAAATAAATGACCCACCTCCTCAATAAATTCTAGTTTTTTTTCCACTTTCCTATTTTCATTTTTACTGATCATGATCGAACACACTACCTATGCATTATATTTCCCTTTTTTACTTTCCTTATTTTTTCCTATACATATTATTTTTATTTTAGGGTATACTTAGATACTTTATGTGCGAAATATTCTTTTACCTTGTTTTATTATTTTTACCTGGAAAATGCTCTTTTTGTTTCATTTGGTTTTGAATGTTAGAAAAACAGTAAAATTATAAATTACAAAAATTGATTTGTGTATGAAATTCATTTGGATGTTTGAAGTTTTATGTGTTTCATCATTTTCATCTACAGATTACCTACTAAACGTTTTTATGTGAAGACTGGCTGAGGGACAGGAATATTATGAACATATTGCATTTTCAAACGTTCGTTGGGCAACTGGCCCATATTCCATTGGAAAAAAAATAGCCTCACTATTTGTTTTTGTCGAGGTTCAGTATCCTCCACTATCAACCAACCTCCTTGATCCTATTACCTCTGTGGCCGAAAAAAATGTAAGCATAAACATAACCTAAAATATTTTTCTCACGTGTGTTTTGTTGTGTACACCGCTCGGTGGTTTGTTAACTTTTATCGGCTTCAAAAGCCGAATTTTACTGTTAAATTATAGGAATCAGGCCAATTTCTACCTTTTATCATCGAGAAAATCATCAAAAACCGTACATTTCATTATCGCCTGCGTTTACAATCCTCTGAACATCAGTAGGCACCAGAAAACCAACCTTATTAAAGAGGCAAGAGTTCTTGTACTTTCTGGACATTTTATGTAAGTACCTCTTCTTTTTACTTGTTTTCTCATACTCACATCGTTAGCTTTTTATCCTTTTAATAAAATAGCCACTTGAAAATTGTCAAACACCTTCAGGTTGTCATAGGTTTTTAGGATCCGTACATACTAGAGTGTTACTGAGAATCGATTCTAGGCAGGCAAAACATTTGTACTTATACTACCCCTGTTTGCCCATTTTAAACAGTTGCTTTCAAATTTAAGAGCTTTATTCATAGCACAGACCAGAAATAAAGTTGTATCCTAACATACCAGGATATTATTGTGGGTGCCCTCTTGTTAAGAGACAAATTCAGAAACAGTCTGAGGTGGTTACCCAAGTCTTAAGTTACTAGAATGAGCTCTCTTGATCCTATAACTCATAACTGAAGTCTGTTGTTGAGTTCTTCATGATGGGGAAAGTCTTAAAATTGACAAATAATAACACCAGGGATGGAGTTTGGGGCTGTTCCACAAATCAATCCCATTTGCCATTCCATATTGAGCACTTCTCGTAAAAAAAGGGCAAAATGTACATTCTTTTTGAAATTTGTAGTGTGAGTTTGTTTGTGGAAACCCCTCTTGGCCCTTAATCCAATGATTCCCTTGTTTGTACCTAACATTTTTTTTTATTATTTTATCTAATTCCCAGACATGAAGAGAACCCCCCAGTAGATCTACATGGCTCCATTTAACGGGGGAGGAAGAGGAGGAGGTGGTGGTAGAGGTTTCGGAGGCCGAGGAGGAGGAAGAGGCTTTGGAGGCAGAGGAGGAGGGGGTGGATTCAGAGGAGGAAGAGGTAAGCAAGAACATCTACTTATTATCTGACTGACTGTCATGTAGGAGAAACCTAATCCTAAAAGTCGAAGTCGAAAATGTAATCATGTAGGTATGTAATTTAAGTGTGTACCTACACCTAGTTAGGAAGTTGGGTACATACTTACAGAAGAGGTACGAGAAGTATAAACATGTACAAGTAGAGTAGGTACCTAAAATACTCTTTTTAGGAGATTTGATAGAAAGGAACTGTAACTGTTGTGGTGTTATCGTCCCAAAAGCCAAGAGAGAGAGTCAGGATAGGAGAAAGTCAGCCGTTTCGAGAACGAACCTTAACTGTTTAGGAAAAAGTCCGGACCGGGCGGGAATCGAACCCACGGCTGAGCGCTTACAAGGTAGACGGGGTCTAAATTTTGGGGCCTCTCGCTTACAATAGAAGGAGAAAAATGAAGCTCGGGCCCCTTCCCCCCCTGAACAATCTTGAGTTTGTAAAATTTTATCCTTGTTTCAGTAGGTATTATTTGAATGAATACGTTCAAGAGGGGAGATGGAATGCTTTGCTACAGAGCTCTAGATCTTTAAAAATCATTATGCACAATTTTATTATGTATTGATTCTTATTAGACAGAAAATATTTTTTTTTTTTTTTTTCTGGAAAAAAAAAATAGGTAAATAAATGACCCACCTCCTCAATAAATTCTAGTTTTTTTTCCACTTTCCTATTTTCATTTTTACTGATCATGATCGAACACACTACCTATGCATTATATTTCCCTTTTTTACTTTCCTTATTTTTTCCTATACATATTATTTTTATTTTAGGGTATACTTAGATACTTTATGTGCGAAATATTCTTTTACCTTGTTTTATTATTTTTACCTGGAAAATGCTCTTTTTGTTTCATTTGGTTTTGAATGTTAGAAAAACAGTAAAATTATAAATTACAAAAATTGATTTGTGTATGAAATTCATTTGGATGTTTGAAGTTTTATGTGTTTCATCATTTTCATCTACAGATTACCTACTAAACGTTTTTATGTGAAGACTGGCTGACTGGCTGAGGGACAGGAACATATGGCATTTTTTTCAAACGTTCGTTGGGCAACGGGCAACTGACCCATATTCGATTGGAAAAAAAATAGCCTCACTATTTGTTTTTGTCGAGGTTCGGTATCCTCCACTATCAACCAACCTCCTCGATCCTATTACCTCTGTGCTCTGTGGCCGAAAAAAATGTAAGCATAAACATAACCTAAAATATTTTTCTCACGTGTGTTTTGTTGTGTACCTGTACACTGCTCGGTCGCGGTCGGTGGTTTGTTAACTTTTATCGGCTTCGAAAGCCGAATTTTGCTGTTAAAATATAGGAATCAGGCCAATTTCTACCTTTGATCATCGAGAAAATCATCAAAAATCGTACATTTCATTGATTTCATTATCGCCTGCGTTTACAAATCCTCTAAACATCAGTAGGCACCAGAAAACCAACCTTATTAAAGACTTAAAGAGGCAAGAGTTCTTGTACTTTCTGGACATTTTATGTAAGTACCTCTTCTTTTTACTTGTTTTCTCATACTTACATCGTTAGGTTTTTATCCTTTTAATAAAATAGCCACTTGAAAATTGTCAAACACCTTCAGGTTGTCATAGGTTTTTAGGATCCGTACATACTAGAGTGTTACTGAGAATCGATTCTAGGCAGGCAAAGCATTTGTATTTAGGCTACCCCTGATTGCCCATTTTAAGCAGTTGCTTGCAAATTTAAGAGCTTTATTCATAGCACAGACCAGAAATAAAGTTGTATCCTAACATATCAGGATATTATTGTGGGTGCCCTCTTGTTTAGAGACAAATTCAGAAACAGTCTGAGGTGGTTACCCAAGTCTTTAGTTACTAGAATGAGCTCTCTTGAGCCTATAACTCATAACGGAAGTTGTTGAGTTCTTCATGATGGGGAAAGTCTTAAAATTGACAAATAATAACACCAGGGATGGAGTTTGGGGCTGTTCCACAAATCAATCCCATGTGCCATTCCATATTGAACACTTCTCATAAAAAAAGGGCAAAATGTACATGCTTTTTGAAATTTGTAGTGTGAGTTTGTTTGTGGAAACCCCTCTTGGCCCTTAATCCAATGATTCCCTTGTTTGTACCTAACAATTTAATTATTTTATCTAATTCCCAGACATGAAGAGAACCCCTCAGTAGATCTACATGGCTCCATTTAACGGGGGAGGAAGAGGAGGAGGTGGTAGAGGTTTTGGAGGCCGAGGAGGTGGAGGAGGAAGAGGCTTTGGAGGCAGAGGAGGAGGGGGTGGATTCAGAGGAGGAAGAGGTAAGCAAGAACATCTACTTATTATCTGACAGAAATTTGAACTCTTGAAGTTGGATTTATGTCCTGTAGTCAGCTTCCATGGCATAGTGGTCACTGTGCTTGCTTTGCTCGTGGGAGACATGTGTTTTGATTCCTGGTAGGGTCAAAAAAAATGTTTAATATGTCCTCTAGTAATTCCATAGGTAATTTGTAATTGGAGCCCTTCTTTGAAATATGAAATTTGGTTTTATTTTAGTGCTGAACATAAGATTAGGTTGTCTGCTGTGTTTATAGTGTTGTATATTGTATTTTAGAGCTGCTTGGCATCCCAGCAATAATGACCTGATGTAGAGAGAGTTTGTTCATTAAGCATAATTGTTTTGAATTTCAGGAGGTGGTGGCAGATTTCAAGATCAAGGTCCCCCAGATCAGGTAAGTCACATGCCTATGCAATTTCCCCTAACACCCTAACTTCAATGTTGTATTTATATATATTGTATTTTAGAGCTGCTTGGCATCCAAGCAATAATGACCTGATGTAGAGAGAGTTTGTTCATTAAGCATAATTGTTCTGAATTTCAGGAGGTGGAGGTGGTGGCAGATTTCAAGATCAAGGTCCCCCAGATCAGGTAAGTCACATGCCTATGCAATTTCCCCTAACACCCTAACTTCAATATTTAATTATCCACAGTACACTGTATTTTGTGCTCTTGACCAGAGAATGATTGAGGCAATATTGTTTGCTAAGTATTTTTGTTGGATAATGATAAGGACTCTAACACTTGTCTTTTAGTTTGGTGGCAAAGTAATTATAACCTAAACTCCAAGTTTAGTCCCAGTATTGCTAGTTTTCAAATTCAAATGTGTAATGTACTTGGACTTTTAATATTGAAATACATGCTAATAAGTAGGCACAATTTTTGTTTCTCTTTGCAGGTGATCAAAATGGGTTACTTCACACATACCTCCCAGGACGACCTTGTACTGAAAGTCACATTAGATGACGTTCCATTCTTTAATGCACCCATCTATTTGCAGAACAAACAGCAAATTGGAAAAATTGATGAAATTTTTGGCAGCCTGAAAGACTACTATGTGAGTGTGAAAGTGGGTGATGAAGTTAAATCAAAATCCTTTAAACCGAATGATCTAAGTATTTTTGTTGGATAATGATAAGGACTCTAACACTTGTCATCTAGTTTGGGGGTAAAGTAATTATAACCTAAACTCCAAGAACTCAATATAGAAAACAATAAAGAGAACGTTTAGTCCCAGTATTGCTAGTTTTCAAATTCAAATGTGTAATGTACCTACTCAGACTTTTCATATTGAAATACATGCTAATAAGTAGGCACAATTTATGTTTCTCTTTGCAGGTGATCAAAATGGGTTACTTCACACATACCTCCCAGGACGACCTTGTACTGAAAGTCACATTAGATGACGTTCTTGTATTTTGTTTTCAGATTGCCAAGCGAGGTGAAATCATTCAAGTGAAAGCTCTGGGTGTGATAGGACTCATTGATGAAGGTCAGACAGACTGGAAAATCATTGCTATCAATGTCAATGACCCCAATGCTGCCAAACTTAATGGTAAGGCGGGAAATGGTCTTGAAAAACGCGAGTTGAAGTTTTTTTGAGCTATTGCCCTGGGGTCAAGTGGATTGGAACACATCACATGCCTTCAGGCACACTCCATCTAGGTTTTCTTTACTCTTGGGGTCAGTCTAATTTGAAGAAACCATTTACTGGTGAAAAATTGTACAATTTTTTTTGTGGCACATTTGTCCTGAATAACGGCCAAACCGTACGTTTCTCGCGCCTCCCACGGACACTTTTGTTCTACATAATAAAATGAATTTCTCTGCAAAGTTTGGACAACTTGGGCTGAAATTCAAAATCCTGAGAAACTTGAACTCTTTTTGAGTAATTTCGAGCTTTTTCCAAAGTTTAACCATGAACTGCAAAACTTTTTGCCTTTAATAATGGACAAACTGTACTTATGTACATTTCTTAAATATCGGACCATTAACACTTTTATTCTACATCTTAAATTGCTAGTACTTTGTACCAAGTAATTAATTAAATTTCTTTCCTTTCTCTTAAGATGTGGCTGACATTGAAACCCACTTCCCTGGCTACCTGAAAGCCACCAACGAGTGGTTTAAAATCTACAAAATCCCAGATGGTAAACCCGAGAATGTGTTTGCCCTGAATGGGGAGGCCAAAAACCGAGAGTTTGCTCACAAAGTAATCGAGGAGACCAATCACCAGTGGTCGAAACTGATCAAGGGAGAAGTCAATGCCGAGGGAGTGGCCGAATGATGAATTTTATATTGACCCTGCCAAGTTGTTACCCCTGAAACGGTTTCTCCCTGGAAATGAGCAGAGGGGAGGTGGTGGAAGGGGACGTGGAGGTGGTAGGGGAAGAGGGGGAGGTGATAGAGGAGGAAGAGGGGGCAGAGGTAGGGGAGGAGGAGGAGGTAGAGGCTTTGGAGGGAGAGGGGGAGGTGGAGGAGGAAGAGGGTTTGGTGGAGGAAGGGGAGGAGGAGGGAGAGGATTTGGAGGTGGTAGGGGAGGAGGAGGAAGAGGTTATTCAAGATAATCTTGGCTGTGTTAAAGTTGTTGACAAGTGTAATATAATGTCTGATTTCCTGACTATTCTTAAGTCATGTGCCTCATATTTTATACACAAGCTTTGTGTAATGTACCCAGACTACCCAGTTTCATGTGTTATAGTATAAGTTATAATTTTCAAGTACTTACATGTGTAGAAATTATTACCTGGATCTTGATAATATTTAAGACAGGACCACCTGAACATTAATGATTTTCAACATATATGTCTGATTTCCTGACTATTCTTAAGTCATGTGCCTCATATTTTATACACATGCTTTGTGTAATGTACCCAGACTACCCAGTTTCATGTGTTATAGTATAAGTTATAATATTCAAGTACTTACATGTGTAGAAATTATTACCTGGATCTTGATAATATTTAAGACAGGACCACCTGAACATTAATGATTTTCAACATATTCCACAAAGGAGGGTTATCATTTAATCATTGTCTGCAGTACTGTTTAATTGGTAATTTCTGCTGTCAAAAATGACACTTACTGCAGGTAAAAGGAAAATTAATTTTTGTTTTTTTGTCTCCGGTTTAATGATCCCAATAGGTCCCTCCCCCTCTCATTTTTGAAGAGTTTATGTTGTTGTTGTTATTGTTGTTTACAAATGTTGGGACATTGACCATTAGGACATTTTCCTACGCGCGTCCCAATATTTTTCTACAATGGAACTGCTGGACAGGAATTTAGGTGTGCTTGGTTCATGGGAGAAGTTAAGGGAACATAAAGGACAGTTAGGAGAGTTTTTGATACCTATTCTATGGAGGTGTTGGTGTAGATAGTCGTGCCCCGTGAGAAGTCGGAAAAAGGTATGGAATATTGTGGTTGAAGAGTTTATAAGCTATGGAATTGTGGACTTTTGGTACAGAGCTATATGAGTAGGTACCAGTGTGAGGGAGTGTCCGTGTAAGTGAAAATGCTTTGACCAACCTCAGTGGTGCAGTGGTTAACTCATTGGACTTTGAATCTGGAGGTTGGTGGTTTGAATCAAGTCAAGTCATGAAATTTAGTGGAGTGTATTAAGCGGGGAACGACATTTGTGACAAGCATTTATGCTTAACACAATTAAAAGTCAATAGGGGGAATGAAAAACAGATCGCTTTTTTTGTTTTACAATATAAACTTTTTATTTATTCCAGGTTAAATACTCATTGCCAGGAGAGTCCGGTACCAGTGTAAGAAGTATTTCCTTTGTATGTGTTGTGTTTGTGGGCTAGTGGCCCTTATTATTATTTAATAAAACTTGATTCTTTTTTACTTAAACTACATATTTTTCCTAACTAATTTATTTTTATATTAGAACAACTTTTGATAGATTGACAGAAAATTGAGAAAATGTCAATTTGGCGTGAACGACTTGACCTACAGAGACATACTATGGAATGGGCATGCTACAACACAGACCACACGAGTCTAATGTAGCCGCTGTTTCATTGCTATGAATTATTAACGGTGGTGAAACGCTCATCTCGTAGTGTTTGTCAGTGACTTGAGAAATGCAATTAATGGTTAACTCTTCACTTAGGTCCTAGACAATCTTGATAGCATTGTGTTGGGTACCTACAGGTCCTACAGCTGTTTTGATTTGTTTTTATTTTCGTAATAATAATGTAGGTGTTCCTATAAATCAGTTTACTCATTTTAAGGAGTCTTATCAAAATGTATAGGTAATTTGCAATTTCTAACAGCTCAAGTTGGTAGTGTACCCTGAAATACCCTTACTGGGCCCTTCTTCATTGAATGAGAAGTAAGAAAATGTATACCACCATTTTTATACTTGTCTGTTTGGGCTTGACCGCAGCCGATCAAGGGTAAGTAATATTATAGGTCATTTCTACACTTTGAATGTGACTAACTAAGTAGGTAAAGGTTGGTGGCCAAAAATAAATTGAGGATTTTAGAATCTTAAATTTATTCTCTTTGTCTAGCAGCGGGATTGACTTTCTTGCTCCAATAAATCATCAGCTATCCAAAGTCGGAGTCTTTGCCGAAGGCAATCTATTAACCGCTTTCGAACTTGGAAGAGATCCTAGTTCCACGAACTAGAGTAGGTAATAAAAATAGGTACCTACCTATCTTTCAAACCCGTTACCTGGATTGTACTTCGTACAAAAGTTCTGATCGTGCATGGACCACCTACTGCATTACCTCTGTGTTTTGATAAAGGCACGGGACGCATGCGCACCACCACGTTTGCGTCGCTAACGGCAATGTCGTTTTTACTGCACTATCAGCGGCGAGTTCTATTTGTTCTCAATTTTAGCTTGAATTTTCCAGTTTTGTCCAAGAAAAGCTCTCTATTTTCCAGAATGAAGATCGAAACTGTCGAGAAAGGAATCCCCAACACCCCCGACTTCCGTTTGTTCTTCAGTAAGTACCAAAGTTCACTAGGTATCATTCTCTTGATCTTTGTATGCATTGACCTGACCTGTATAGGCATGGAAATTTCTTATCTATGCGTGTAGTGAGTAGTGATAAGGTACCCGACTACCTGTTACTAATCCATCTGTAGGAATACAAGGAACTAATCCCCCTATAGATAATCGTATAATTTATGTTTTGATAAAATTCACGTGTACAATATTCCGCGGATTGGGGTTGTTTTAGGTCTGTTTCAAAAACAGATGCCATACTAAGATATTTTAGGTTGTAAGGTTGCTTTGAAAGCTCATTGCCATCACTAGTCATATTTGTGTACTCTGTACTCAAATATGTACTTTTTTCTTACTTTCCTTACCCTGTAGGAAGGAAAGTAATGCATGTTTATGTTTTCTAAAGAAGCCCACTTTTCCAAAGACTGCATTCCCTTTTTTATCGGCATTTATAAATTGATTTTATTGGAATCTAGTAATTTAGTGTGTTGAAAAAATAAGAAATACACTTGTACCAAATTATTTTATTTGGGGTCTATGTTGAATAAATGTTGGATTGATTTTTTACGTACTTTAGAATAATCAATGTTTTTTTTTTTTTTTTTTTTTTTTTTTTTTTTTTTTTTTGTTTTTTTTTTTTTATTTTTTTTTTTTTTTTTTTTTTTTTTTTTTTTTTTTTTTTTTGTGGCTTCTGTATCTTATGGACTAAAGCAATGGGTACTTTGTAACATTATTCGTTAGCCCATATCTAACAGTACCAATTTAAATTGGAGAAAACCTTTGGAGTGTTATTTTTCTCCCCGAATGTCCTGTAGGCAATCAGGCAATGTGATTCAAATGAGATTGTTCATGTTCACACTACACATGACCCGATTTTTTTTCCGAACAAGTGTGAACGGGCTTTAATTTAAAGCCGATCGTTTGAATACATTTAAGAATAAAATTGATATAAAAAGATGAACACAAGATTGTGGACTAGAGATTTCCGTTCAGATGTTTGACGCAGTTCTTCTTGCTATCGGCATGCTCTCTGTTTCGCGGATGATGTGGAGTGGCACTGAGTTGAGACTTGAGAGTACCACTGAGGACAGGAATGTACTGCTTGGGTAGTAGAAACGAAGACACGTTGAACAAATCGAGAAAAATCTTGTAGCCCATATCTAACAGTACCAATTAAAATTGGAGAAAACCTTTGGAGAGTTATTTTTTCCCCAAATGTCCTGTAGGCAATGTGATTCAAATGAGATTGTTCATGTTCACACTACACATGACACGATTTTTTTTCCGGACAAGTGTGAACGGGCTTTAATTTAAAGCCGATCGTGGAAATACGTTCAAGAACAAAATTGATATAAAAAGATGAACACAAGATTGTGGACTAGAGATTTCCGTTCAGATGTTTGACGCAGTTCTTCTTGCTATCGGCATGCTCTCTGTTTCGCGGATGATGTGGAGTGGCACTGAGTTGAGACTTGAGAGTACCACTGAGGACAGGAATGTACTGCTTGGGTAGTAGAAACGAAGACACGTTGAACAAATCGAGAAAAATCTTGTAGCGGTCACTGGAACAAAATGGAGATGGAATTAATAATAACTAAATAAAATAATTTTATTGATAAAAATGATTAACATTTTTCATTTTTTTCCCCTCTGAGCATATTGAAAAGGACGCTGAAAAGGAAGGAAAAAGAAAGACAAGGACCCCAACATACGCTAATCTAATTTGTAAAAAATTGCTAATCTAGGATATTTTGTGAAATAAACAAAAAATTATTAAATATTGAATTTTGTAAAACTTTGCCGAGGTTTCGAACTCGGAACCTCTGAAGTGTGAGACCACTTACCTGAGCGTGGAGCGAAGGTATTGATAGCCTGAGGTACCGCCTGTACCTAAATGTTGGGACCCTTATCTTGTAGCGGTCACTGGAACAAAAAAATGGAAAGGAATCGAATTGGAATTAATAATAACTAAATAAAATAATTTATTGATAAAAACGATTCACATTTTTCATTTTTTCCCCTCTGAATAAATTGAAAAGGACGCTGAAAAGGAAGGAAGAAGAAAGACAAGGACCCCAACACACGCTAAAATGCTGCTAATCTAATTTGTAAAAAATTGCTAATCTAGGATATTTTGTGAAATAAACAAAAAAATATTAAATATTGAATTTTGTAAAACTTTGCCGAGGTTTCGAACTCGGGACCTCTGAAGTGTGAGACCACTTACCTGAGCGTGGAGCGAAGGTATTGATAGCCTGAGGTACCGCCTGTACCTAAATGTTGGGACCCTATCATACGCTGCACCATGAGCACGTGATTATCTGAAATACAAATAATACTTTATAATCACCCTGTAGATGTCACACGCAGTCTAATGAATACCGTGTGTACCAACAGCTATTGTATATTCTCGAATGAGGCTGTGCACCAGTTTGGAAGCTTTGAGTCAAGCTAGCTGGCAGCTAAAAGAGGTTTAGCATGACTTTTATGGCCGATCTTACCACTGAGATTGAACTCGGGGTCACGGATTTGCTTTGACGTCACCCATTTGATTAACACATGTCAGTATTTCTTGAACTCTGGATTAACTGGAAACTTTCTGCGGTAAGATCGGGCATAAAAGGCCAAGCCCAAGTCCTCACGATGCCGATGGTTGATCTCTAGTTCAGAACGAGCCTACTGAACCTGGCTGGAGACTATACCACCCCCGGTCATACACAAAAAGCCCACTCTGGGGCTTAGGTGGAGCGGGAACTGCCCCTAAAGATGGGGCAAGCTTATAGTGCATATACGAATAACACCCCCGGCCTCAGTTAAGCTGTTAACAACCAATGTGGAAGCATACTTACGTCTCCATTTGGCAGTACAACAGTCAGTATGAAAATTTAACTTAAACTTACTATGGAATCATTGAAGATGTGTCGTATTGAATCCAACTCGAACAGAATTTGCTTGAACCAAAGCTCATATGCTAGGAGAAAAAGAAATTACATAATGGTAGGTGTTATGCTTTGTTGTGTATTTAAATAAGTAATTAAGTTGTAAGCTTGTAACTTTTGGAGTTGTTTAACTGCTAAGGTGTTGGTATCCCGATGGGAGACCATCCGGGCAATCCCGTGCTGGTGACTTTTCCCGCCCCACTTCGTTGCTCACTAAGTCTCTTCTTTCTTAGTAGTCCTTTGGTCCCCTCAAGTAAGGGGCAGGTATAATTATTATTATTGTTGTTATTAACCAGAAAAATGGTCGTAAGTCTCTATTGTTCTTACCTTGATGCGTTATAATGAACAAATGTTCATCATGTATGGCAGGAAGTCCCTGAACATAGATAGAACAATCAGTGTTGACTGGGCTGTACCAAAAACTAAATTTGAGAAAGTTAAAAAGGGAACAGAAGGAAAGAAGGATGAAAGTAAAGAAGACAAAAACAAAGATGAAGACAGTGATGAAGAAGATGATGGCAGTGATGATGATTGTGAAATTATGGATGAAAATGATGACTTAGAACCATCACAAACCCGGGAACCGACTGGTCATCGACCCTTGCAACCCCGGGAACCAACCGGTACCAAAAAGAAAAAAGTTTTGGAAACCAACTGGTTTCCTCCCCAAAAGTGATTGAAATTGGAATATAATACACCTCATTTTTACTGCTAATAGGAAATTAGATCAACTAGAGCTAGAGGGTCTGAAATGTTTTTCACTACGGGTCTGTTCTTACCAGGGCCGAATCCTTGCGTTTATCCAACATCTGCTGAACACCGCGTTGATATTTGGTCCAGAAATCAAACCCGTCTTTTTCCAGGCCTGGGGTGCGTTCAAGCCATTTCTCCACGAGGTTGAGAAGAGAGGGTTCCTGTTCAGAGAGTTCTAGAGCTACCAGGTGCTCACTGTTGGAGTGAAACACGTTGGAGTAATGCTGATTGTAACGCACTCTATGTTCCTGGGGAAGTATGAACAATGAAAACAATTTATTTAAATCCCAGAGAGGAGAGATGGTCTCCAAACTACTTAAATCTCCACCGAAGAGGAGCAATTTTAGTGATTTTTTTTATTAAAGAAATAAAATAAAATTTTGTGTCGATTTTACTTCATTATCTTGTATTCTAGTACATTTGGCAATTGTGCGTCAACACTTTTAAAAGTTTGAAAATTCAAATTGAATTTTTAACCTTTTAAAGGCACGTGTGTGTGTGTGTGTGTGTGTGTGTGTGTGTGTGTGTGTGTGTGTGTGTGTGTGTGTGTGTGTGTGTTTTTGTGTGTGTGCGATGGCATTCGTAAACGTTCGGCCTTTAAAAGAAGTGAAATCTCCAAGAGCAGGGTTTACCAAATTTGGATTGAGCTATACCCAGTTCAATCCAGAATTGAAGGCCACTCCGATTTCATAAAACGCGGTGTAAAGTATTTTTAATGACAGTACTTGGAGGTTGTGTCTACCGCTACCACCCTGTTCAAAGTTACAGTGTGTCCTAGATACCGAGACCTCAGATTGGATTTCAATGTCTCTTCAAATACATTAATTGTATTTTTCCCAACATTTTACACAGGAATCAATCGACCATCTATTCAATTTTTTACCCCAAATACATACATAATACTTTCATATGCTCTAATTACTATTAACTACTTACAGATTTCAGTCCCATGCTGTAATTACTATTAACTACTCACAGATTTAAGTCCCAGTTTGTTCTCCATAAGGCGGAACTGCAGACTTTGAAATCCGGACGCAGGAGTCAGGTAGTCTCGGAATTGCATGAAGTCCAGTGGTGACATGGTTTCTAATATGGACACTTGATCCACCAGAATCTGAACAGAAAGCATTCCATGTTACTGTGGACTTCAGATCTCCATAGTAACGATTTTAATACTCCCCCCCATCTCTCGTCATTTTTGAAATTTCGCGTTTTTGCTCAACGACCTAAATAATAAATACATTACAGAAAGATGTAAGTATGTAGGTATAGGTACTTACTTCTTAAATTTTCGTGGCAGAAAAAAAACTAATAGTAAAAGGGATTTCCTTTTCAAAAACACAAGAGAGAAAAAAGTCAAAGTCCCATGGCATTCGTAAACGTTCGGCCTTAAAAGAAGTGAAATCTCCAAGAGCACGGTTTACCAAATTTGGATTGAGCTATACCCGGTTTAATCCAGAATTGAAGCCCACTCCGATTTCATAAAACGCGGTGTAAAGTATTTTTAATGACAGTACTTGGAGGTTATGTCTACCGCTACCACCCTGTTCAAAGTTACAGTGTGTCCTAGATACCGAGACCTCAGATTGGATTTCAATGTCTCTTCAAATACATTTTGGTTTCTACGGCTTCACTTTACAGTAATCAATACGTTCTGTCTGTATGTCGAGAAAACGATATCATATTTGTGAGTGTGAGTCGTGTGTGCATAGGTTTTACAGGGTGGTACGTTGGGGGGGTTGACCCCACAGTTTTACCTTACTTCTAAAACGGACAAACGGTTCAAGAGTTGGGTAACCTGCTTCAGTGTCTTTCTGTAAAATTACGGCTTGCTTTATTTTCTCGAAGTACCTGCCAATATAGCATGTGACCCGCATACACATGGAAGTTGGAAATCCCTGTTATAGGTATTACTAGGTGCATTTAGGGTCCCCAACTCTTCCTGTGGCGCCCCCCTGTGTCGCGGGGGTAGGATATACGCCAGTGACAATCAGTAATTTTTCTGTGACGTAAGTACATCAGTACGTTCTCGTGTTAACTCATGATCTGACATCAGGATCTTAAATAGCCTCATTCAATCATTCATGCAAATATCTCATCAATACTCAATCATTCATGCAAATGAAATGCATCCAAGGTTTGCCCACACTATCAAATTTCGCGAATGGACATCGAATCCTCACGACACGTGTGGTTGACCCCACAGTTTTACCTTACTTCTAAAACGGACAAACCGTTCAAGAGTTGGGTAACCTGCTTCAGTGTCTTTCTGTAAAATTAGGTACGGCTCGCTCTATTTTCTCGAAGTACCTGCCAATATAGCCTGTGACCCGCACACACATGGAAGTCGGAAATCCCTGTTATAGGTATTACTAGGTGCATTTAGGGTCCCCAACTCTTCCTGTGGTGCCCCCAAATGCTCAGGCCCCCCTGTGCCGCGGGGGTAGGATATACGCCAGTGACAATCAGTAATTTTTCTGTGACGTAAGTACATCAGTACGTTCTCATGTTAACTCATGATCTGACATCAGGATCTTAATTAGCCTCATTCAATCATTCATGCAAATATCTCATCAATACCCAATCATTCATGCAAATGAAATGCATCCAAGGTTTGCCCACACTATCAAATTTCGCGAATGGACATCGAATCCTCACGACACGTGTGGTATGCATGTAGCTTTTAATTAGTTTACTGCAAGGAACAAGGTGTTATTGGGTGTGCCTTATTGGCGGGTAATTTGAGCCGAAATCCTATATCTTTCCTGAAGTTCAGACTTGCAACATTTTTATCCAATGTAAGTGTATCTATTTGGTTAATTTGCATGTAATGTATGTGCATATCTACCTGTTTATTTGTATGTACATATCAATAGAGTAGGTATTCGCTGACATATATAATATCTATACATATCTATATCTATGCACAACCCGTATGTATACATGTTTAGTATTATTAGGTACAATTGTGGGGTGGATTATGGCTACTTGAATTTCAGAATTGAAAGACCGAAGTGACATAAGTTTTTACTCGGCGATTTAAATAATTTAATTTGTCTGTCGTTCTCTACCACTTAGCCTTTGGAGCTGCATTATTATGGGGTCTCGGCTTAATTCCATGCGACTCGGGTCGAACCCACGCCCTCCAGTTTACCTGGGAGTTCCATAGGGGCTCGTTTTTTGGGTGATAGATTTCTGAACTACCCCAACTATACCTATGTATGTAGATCTAGATACTTACTACCGAATATGTATGTAGGTATTTATAACCTTGCATACTTGTATTTAGCACACTCGTTGTATTTGACCTACATTCGCGTAGGTAAGATTAGTAAGTACGTCTACGCACGGGGGTGGGGAAAATAGTTTTCCCTTGATTTCTTACAGGGATTTTCGGTTTCAAATTTCAGCAGGATTTTTTTTTTTTTAGTCTTACCTGCTTCGATAATTTATGATTAAAAAGTGTCCGCGGGCCGGACCTCGAAGAATATACCGTTCGGCCTCTATTTAACGCCAAATCTTTGAAAAAGCTCAAAAAGAGTTCGCAAATCTCAGGCCTTTAGATTTCAGCCAAAGTCGCTCAAACTTGGCTCAGAAATTCTATAAATTATGTAGATCAAAAATATCCTTGGGCCCTGTTTCCAGAAGGTACGGTTCGGCCATTATTCCGGACCAAAGTTCCGCTATTTAAGGCTATACGGGGGAACAGCTCAAAAGGATCTAGCGCTTCTCACGTTAAGTTGTAAGGTTGTAACTTTTGGAGTTGTTTAACTGCTAAGGTTTTGGTATCCCGATGGGAGACCATCTGGGCAATCCCGTGCTGGTGACTTTTCCCGTCCCCACTTCGTTGCTCACTAAGTCTCTTAGTAGTCCTTTGGTCCCCTCAAGTAGGGGTAGGTATTATTATTATTGTTGTTATTAACCACAAAAATGGTCGTAAGTCTCTATTGTTCTTACCTTGATGCGTTATAATGAACAAATGTTCATCATGTATGGCAGGAAGTCCCTGAACATTATTCACACTAAGCATTTGCTGACATGATAGCAATCTGTCTAACTTGAGATACTCTGAGTAGTCTAACTGACCTCTGGTTGGCCTGAGAAATAAATAAGAACTATTAGGGCTATACAGGGAAAAAGCTCAAAAGGAACTAGCACTTCTCACGACTTTACCTTTAGCTACAGGTCGCTCAAATTTTGCAGACAGCTTCGATAATTTATGCTGATCAAAAATTCAAAAGTGTCCGCGGGCCGGACCTCGAGACATGTAGGGTTCGGCCGCTATTTTACTCCAATCTTTGAAAGAGCTCAAAAAGAGTTCGCAATTCTCAAATGGAAGCAAATGATGACTTTTTTAGATTGAAATCTTAAGAAGGACTGGATAGGAGAAAGCCCACTGTCCCGGGAATGAACCTTATTCGTTTAGGATCAAATTCACACGGGGCGGGAATCAAACCCGCGACCTAGCACTTACAAGGCAGGCGCCCCACCCTTGAAGGCAACTAGGCTGGCGAACTCTTCTTTTACCCGCGGCCTAGCGCTTACAAAAAGGGTAAGCCACTCTGGAAGCTACATAACTAGACTGACAAACTGTATTCCCCCTATTGATGGAGGACTCTGTAACTTTGTGAATTTCCATTTATATTTTTGAAACGAGAAGTATTTCCAAGTAAATAAAATAAGAGCCTTCTGTTAATATTCCAAGCCTTTTCACTCCCTCAGGGTCTATGGTGGTCGATGGTGAGACGGTCACATTCCATGCGGCTATGGATAAGAAACAACTCAACCTCCAGAAGGAGCAAAAGGACAAGAGGTTCAAGGACTCTAGGAATTTGTACCTGGTGAAGGAGGGAGTGGTTTTGGCTGGCAGTAGAGCAGCTGCAGGTGAGAGTTTTGATCGAACCTAGTGAGGTTTAAGATTTATTTTATACTTGAGGTAAATTCAAACCAAGTTTGAACTCTGATAGTGGTCCTGGCTATTGAACTTTTTTTTTTTTAAGAGGTTTGATAGAGGGAACTGTAACACTAAGGTCTTATCGTCCCGTAATCGAAGAGAGAAGAAAGACAGGATAGGAGAAAGCCAACCATCCCGAGAACGAACCCTATCCGTTCAGGATAAAATCTGCCCCGGACGGGAATCGAACCCGCGGCCCAGCGCTTATAAGAAAGACGCGCTACCAAACGAGCTAACTAGGCTGGCTTTCTACTTTCTAATCTTTTGTGTGATTCCTTCTTCAGATGTTTGATTCCTTAACCAGTCTCAGTGCTGCAGTTGTGTTGGACTTTGGATCTGGGGGTTGGTGGTTCGAGTCCAAGTCAAGTCATAAAATTTATCTAGGTCCAATAAGCGGGGAACGATATTTGTGACAAGCATTAAATATGCTTAACACAATTAAATTTTCCTTTTTTCTTCAGATGTTTCTGTGAGTGATATGACGAAGCGTGTGCAGTTGGAACAATGGAAGACTCAAATGTTGCGCAACCTGCACATGTTCGTATCCAAGACGAGACTCATTGTGCATAATCTCCCGCCTGACTGGAATGATGCCATGTTGAGGGCGATGTTCAAGAAACATTCACCTCCCAAGGCCGTCATTCGGGAGGTGAGAATAGAAATGGAGTTTTCATTTCACCTCCATAATAACTGTTGAACTCGGAGAATCAGCCTCCTTGGCTATATGTTTGTAGGCTTAAGTGTCACATAGGAAACTGTAAGTAGCAACAGCTTATCGTCCCAAAATTGGAAAGAGAAGGAGGACGAGACAGGAGAAAGCCAGCCGTTCCGAGAACGGAAAAAACAAAGGTGAGATTGGATTTTCCTTTTCAACTTTTTTTTATCAAGAGGTTTGATAGAGGTGACTGCTGCCTGAGAGGTTTGATTGATTTGTAACAATGAAGGTCTTATTGTTCTGAAATCTTAAGAAGGACTGGATAGGAGAAAGCCCGCTGTTCCGGGAATGAACCTTATCCGTTTAGGATCAAGTTTACACGGGGCGGGAATCAAACCCGTGACCTAGCACTTACAAGGCAGGCGCGCCACCCTTGAAGGCAACTAGGCTGGCAAACTCTTCTTTTACCCGCGGCCTAGCGCTTACAAAAAGGGTAAGCCACTCTAGAAGCTACATAACTAGACTGACAAACTGTTTTCCCCCTATTGATGGAGGACAACTTTGTGAATTTCCATTTATATTTTTGAAACGAGAAGTATTTCCAAGTAAATAAAATAAGAGCCTTCTTTCTGTTAATATTCCAGCCTTTTCTCTCCCTCAGGGTCTATGGTGGTCGATGGCGAGACAGTCACATTCCATGCTGCCATGGATAAGAAACAGCTTAACCTTCAGAAGGAGCAAAAGGACAAGAGGTTCAAGGACTCTAGGAATTTGTACCTGGTGAAGGAGGGAGTGGTTTTAGCTGGCATCTGACCCTCTGAGATCATGTTGATCATGGCATGGGTTTCTTTTCTTTATTTGGTGTTATGTGTACCTACTTATTACATCTGTCTATCCTTTTCAGACAAAACCCCCTTTCTTCTTCAAATTTGTTGTATTTATTGTTATATTCATTAGATTTATAAGAAAGACATAAGAAAGATTTATAAGAAATCATTGTGCTCGTTTGTTATGTTATCCTAAATATATACAGCCCCTTGTGTAACTGACTGACTGACTCACTCACTGATTCACTCACTCACTCATACTAATTCTAACCCACTTAGCTGGCAGTAGAGCGGCTGCAGGTGAGAGTTTTGATCGAACCTAGTGAGGTTTAAGATTTATTTTATACTTGAGGTAAATTCAAACTAGGTTTGAACTGATAGTGGTCCTGGCTATTGAACTTTTTTTTAAAGAGGTTTGATAGAGGGAACTGTAACTACCAAGGTCGGTCTTATCGTCCCGTAATCGAAGAGAGAAGAAATACAGGATAGGAGAAAGCCAACCGTCTCGAGAATGAACCTTATCCGTTCAGGATAAAATCTGCCCCGGACGGGAATCGAACCCGCGGCCCAGCGCTTACTAGGTAGACGCGCTACTAACCAAGCTAACTAGGCTGGCTCTCTAATCTTTAGTGTGATTCCTTCTTCAGATGTTTGATTCCTTAACCAGTCTCAGTGCTGCAGTTGTTAACGCGTTGGACTTTGGATCTGGGGGTTGGTGGTTCGAGTCCAAGTCAAGTCATAAAATTTATCTAGGTCTAATAATCGGGGAACGATATTTGTGACAAGCGATATTTGTGACTTAACACAATTAAAATTTCCTTTTTTCTTCAGATGTTTCTGTGAGTGATATGACGAAGCGCGTACAGTTGGAACAATGGAAGACTCAAATGTTGCGCAACCTGCACATGTTCGTATCCAAGACCAGACTCATTGTGCATAATCTGCCGCCTGACTGGAATGATGCCATGTTGAGGGCGATGTTCAAGAAACATTCACCTCCCAAGGCCGTCATTCGTGAGGTGAGAATAGAAATGGAGTTTTCATTTCACCTCCATAGTAACTGTTGAACTCGGAGAATCAGCCTCCTTGGCTATATGTTTGTAGGCTTAAGTGTCACATAGGGAACTGTAAGTAGCAACAGCTTATCGTCCCAAAATTGGAAAGAGAAGGAGGACGAGACAGGAGAAAGCCAGCCGTTCCGAGAACGGAAATTATTTGTTTAGGATAAAGTCCGCTCCTGGTGGGAATCGAACCCGTGACCTAGTGGATGTGGCTTTAAAATTGTGATATGTTTTAGCAATGAGTAGGTAGGTAGATTTTTTTTATGACAAATTTGATTTGTTTGATTTGATTTGAATATATGACTTTAGTTATTTTTTACATTTACAATGTTCCTCCTCTCTCCCCTCCAGGCTAAAGTGATGCGAAATATCCGTGATGTAGATGAGAAAGGCGTAGGTAAAAGTAAGGAGCATGGGTTTGTAGCGTTTACCACGCATGAAGATGCACTGCAAGCTCTGCGAAACGTCATCCCCTGGTGGGAATCGAACTTGCGACCTAGCGGATGTGGTTTTAAAAATATGATATGTTTTAGCATAAAGTAGGTAGGTAGGTACACTTTTTTATGACAAATTTGATTTGTTTGATTTGATTTGAATATATGACTTTATTTATTTTTTACATTTACAATGTCCCTCCTATCTCCCCTCCAGGCTAAAGTGATGCGAAATATCCGTGATGTCGATGAGAAAGGCGTAGGTAAAAGTAAGGAGCATGGGTTTGTAGCGTTTACCACGCATGAAGATGCACTGCAAGCTCTGCGAAACGTCAACAACAACCCGACCATATTCACGAGATCCAAGGTAGGTAATTTTCTATTTGATTTTAATTATTTTTATGACTATTTTAAGAACTTTATCTGTTCAAGATAAATTCTGTCCTAGGCGATAATCGAACCCGCGACCTAGCGCTTACAAGGCAGATGAGCTGTCATCTTTCAAGCTCACTAGGCTGGGCATAATAATCTTTAATTTTTATTAGTAGTCATTTACCTTCAATTAAGTTGAACTTCAATTTTTCTTTGGCCTTTAAGTAAATGATCGTTTACAAAATACCCTTAAGGTAGAAGCACTACTCACACTTAAGGTAGAAACACTACTACTATCACGTCACGTGAGCTCAGGTGAAGTGATAGTAGTGTGTTTCTACCTTAGAGTTTAGACTATTGGTTAGAAACAAAGGGTATAACCCATGGCAATTCCCGAAGTCATAACAGAAAAGTTCCGGGACCAAGAAAGAAGAGCGGGGAGGTTTTTTTAGCGGGTTGAGCGGCCAAGACTGGTGCCACAGAAGGGCGAAACACCATACCCTGAGCCGTGACTCCAGCATACCCTCCACACCATGCTGGAGAAGTCATAAAGATTTTTTTGGTAAGCTCCAGGCTGTGGCTTCAATTCCCACCCGGCCGTTGTGGAATTTTATCCTGAACAGATAATATCCGTTCACTGAACCGCTACCTTTCTCCTATCCTGTCTTCCTTCTCTCTTCATTTTTGGGATGATAAGACAGCAGTTACAGCCCTCTCTTTATTAAAGATCATTTTACGTACCTATAATTATTTGTATTGTTTCCCCATTTTTCTAGGTCAGTGTTTTTCCATTTGGTGGTACATCTTCATAGCTCAAAATGGAAAAGTTACCAAAAAAGAAGAAAGTGAAGAAAGAGTTCAAAAAGAAGGGCAAGAAGAAAATTGAAAGAAAGAAACCTGATAAAACAAAGAGAGGAAGACTATTTATCAAAAATTTACCTTTTAAAGTAAGTATATTTAATTTTTTAAGAACCTTATCTGTTCAAGATAAATTCTGCCCTAGGCGATAATCGAACCCGCGACCTAGCGCTTACAAGGCAGATGAGCTGTCATCTTTCAATCTCACTAGGCTGGGCATAATAATCTTTAATTTTTATTAGTAGTCATTTACCTTCAATTAAGTTGAACTTCAATTTCATTGGCCTTTAAGTCAATGATCCTTTACAAAATACCGTCACACTTAAGGTAGAAACACTACTACTATCACGTCATGTGAGCTCACGTGACGTGATAGTAGTGTGTTTCTACCTTAGAGTTTAGACTATTGGTTAGAAACAAAGGGTACAACCCAGGGCAATGTCTACTTATACTATTACCTATACATGATTTTCTGCAATAAATTTAATTTTTCACCCCCCAACAGAGACCCATCGTGGCGTTTTCCATCGAGAATCGCGCCATTCTCAATGCCACGAGGGAGTGTCCGTGTAAGTGAAAACAATGCTTTGACCAACCTCAGTGGTGCAGTGGTTAACTCATTGGACTCTGAATCTGGAGGTTGGTGGTTTGAATCAAGTCAAGTCATAAAATTTAGTGGAGTGCATTAAGCGGGGAACAACAATTGTGACAAGCATTTATGCTGAACACAATTAAAAGTCAATAGGGGGAATGAAAAACAGATCGCTTTTTTGTTTTACAATATAAACTTTTTATTTATTTCAGGTTAAATACTCGGGTTGAGGAGAGTCCAGCCAAGGTTTCATTCCAGGATGCCGAGGCAGAACTGAGCAAGCGTTCATTCCAGACTGGAAACCCCGCCCCTATTGATCCTTCAGGTGAGATTAGTTTTTATTATTCTAGGTATTATTATTGGTAGTAGGTATTTTTTTTTTTTTTTTTTTTTTTTTTTTTTTTGAAAAATTTGGGGTCTTTTGGTAAACTAAACGTTCAAAGAAACACTTACATCATATCATGTCATGTGAAGTCAAAATTTTCCCATAACATTGTAAGATATTTCGTTCAGGACAGCTAGAGCTTCTACCATGTCACGTGACGTGATGGTAGGTTGTTTCTACCTTAAAGACTACTTTGCAAAGCAAGTTATTATGTATAATATAAATTTTATTTTCGGCATCCTAGTTAGCTTGGAAGGTAGCGCGCCTACCTTGTGGTCGCGGGTTTGATTCCCGCCCGGGGTAAAGTTTATCCTAAACAGGTAGAGTTCGTTCTCGACACACAGGACAGTTTGTTTTGACCTTAATTTGTTTCTTACCGGGTGAATATCTAGGAAGAAGTCGTGTTTCTTGTGGCTAGGCGTCAGACCCTCTAGAAATTCAGTGAGTGTATCATCTCCATTGAGAAAATGAGGCTGAGAGATGAGAATGGGCGCTCCTGGGGAAGTAATAGAACGAGCGCAATGAGTTCTAAGTTTTCTAAGATTGGTAATTTACGTTTCTAACATTGGTAATTTACTTTTCTAAGATTGCTAATTTACTTTTCTGTGGTAATTCAAGGTCCGTTCCCTCTTCCCTCTTGTCGTGAGTGTCATCCGATTTTTCTTATTTCATTCTCATTTTCCAGGAAATAATTTCGAATTTCTCTTTTCATTATATTTTTGTTATCAATATGTTTCAATTTAAGAGGCAGTTCTTTTAGAAGTTTAGGAACTTGATATTTTATTGTTTTTTGCCGTAGGTATTATTGTATGTTGGAATTATGTATTGAGTACATCTGAGGTCGTATGGTGTATGATGCAATCTTGCCCCTGGGGAAGTAATAGAACGAGCGAAATGAGTTCTAAGTTTTCTAAGATTGTTAATTTACTTTTCTAAGATTGTTAATTTACTTTTCTAAGATTGTTAATTTACTTCTCTAAGATTGTCAATTTACTTTTCTAAGAATGGTAATTCAAGACCGTTCCCTCTTGTCGTGAGTGTCATCCGATTTTTCATATTTCATTCTTATTTTCCAGGAAATAATTTCGAATTTCTCTTTTCATTATATTTTTGTTATCAATATGTTTCAATTCAAGAGGCAATTCATTTAGAAGTTTAGGAACTTGGTATTTTATTGTTTTTTGCCGTAGGTATTATTGTATGTTGGAATTATGTATTGAGTACATCTGAGGTCGTATGGTGTATGATACAATCTTCTATGTTGTTCTTCGTAATAGCGCCTTGATATTAAAATATGATTCTATTCTATCCTATTGTAGTTTCCATTCTATTCGACTCACCATTTGCACAGGCCGATATATCAAACGCAATCTTCTATGTTGTTCTTCGTAATAGTGCCTTGATATTAAAATATGATTCTATTCTATCCTATTGTAGTTTCCATTCTATTCGACTCACCATTTGCACAGGCCGATATATCAAACACACCATTGTACGAGCACTCAGAAGTGACAGTGCAGTAACAAGAACTATTCAATGTGCGGCTCTTGAAATAGTTCGGATCTATCGTGTACCTGTACGTGGGAATTTCCTTTTGAAACTGAAATCAAACAGCATTTTTATTATTATAAAGAAGACAGGATCCGAGAAAGCCAGTTGTTCTGAGAACGAACTTTATCCTTTCAGGATGAAATCCGCCCTGGGCGGGAATCGATCAAATCCGCGACCTAGCGCTTACAAGGTAGATGCGCTACCAACCAAGCTAACTAGGCTGGCTTGTGTGATTTTTGTGCCGCTTTGGAAACCCCTTACTTTTGGCAGTCCGCTTATTAATTCGAATATTTCTTCTCTCATCAATTCATCATGTATATTTTTTCCATCTTCGTAGATTCGTATTCGTATAAGCTTAACCCATCTTTTGAATCAGTTGCCCCTACATCTAAGCCTCAGAATGGGCTCATAAGCCTCAGAGTGGGCTTTTTGACTTAGAGTGGGCTCCTAAGCCTCAGAAGGGGCTCCTAAACCTCAGAGTGGACTCCTTAGCCTCAGTGTGGGTTCCTAAGCCTTAGAATGGGCTCCTAAACCTCAGAGTGGGCCCCTAAGCCTCAGAATCGACTCCTAAGCCTCAGAGTGAGCTCCTAAGCCTCACAGTGGGCTCCTAAGCCTCACAGTGGGATCTTACCTTGGCCTCGGTGTGGTACACCAGGGGCAGACTTCGGCACGAGTCCCGACTAAAGATAGACACGGGGGCCTTCGCGCCTCAATGCCAAGATGAAACGCACAGAGAGATCGAAAGAAAAGAATCCGCTGTATAGGGAGAAATATTTGGCGGAGAAGAAATCCACTCTGATACAGAACAAGGGCAAGGGCAAGCCAGAGAAGCAGAAGTACAGCGTGAAGGAATCCAAACAGAAACGCACGGAAGCTGGTAAGCCAAAGTGTTAATTAAAAAGGTCTTAGGCCAGCCACTCACTATCAGGTACACCTGATCAGGTCTGCCTGTCAGGTCTACCTGATACCTGATGAGCACACACATTATCAGGTAGACCTGACAGGTACGGCTGAAAAGGTCCGCCTGTCAGGTCTACGTGAGTGCTGGCCTATTTTTCTTTAAATTCTATTTTTTCATTCAGGTGGCGAAGACGGGCGAGATTTCAAAGGTCAATTGGCCAAACCCAGTCAGAACGTGAGCTTTGCCAAGAAACACAAGTTGAGCAAACAACTGGAAGTACATCGTGGCCAAGTGCAGAAATCCAGGAGGAGAAAGCCAGCTGTTCTGAGAACGAACTTTATCCTTTCAGGATGAAATCCGCCCTGGGCGGGAATCTTACAAGGTAGATGCGCTACCATCCAAGCTAACTAGTCTGGCTTGTGTGATTTTTGTGCCGCTTTGGAAACCCCTTACTTTTGGCAGTCCGCTTATTAATTCTATTTCTTCTCTCATCAGTTCATCATGTATATTTTTTCCATCTTCGTAGATTTGTATTAATATAAGCTTAACCCATCTTTTCAATCAGTTGCCCCTACACCTAAGCCTCAGAATGGGATCTTACCTTGGCCTCGGTGTGGTACACCAGGGGCAGACTTCGGCACGAGTCCCGACTAAAGATAGACACGGGGGCCTTCGCGCGGAAATTTACACTGTCAAAAATGATACTTACTGCAGGTAAAAGGAAAATTAATTTCTGTCTCCGGTTTAATGATCCCAATAGGTCCCTCCCCCTCTCATTTTTGAAGAGTTTATGTTGTTGTTCTTTACAAATGTCGGGACATTGACCATTAGGCCATTTTCCTACGCGCGTCCCAATATTTTTCTACAATGGAACTGCTGGCTTCCAAGGCTGGACAGGAATTTAGGTGTGCTTGGTTCATGGGAGAGTTAAGGGAACATAAAGGACATTTAGGAGAATTTTTGATACCTATTCTATGGAGGTGTTGGTATAGATAGTCGTGCCCCGTGAGAAGTCGGAAAAAAGGTATGGAATATTGTGGTTGAAGAGTTTATAAGCTATGGAATTGTGGACTTTTGGTACAGAGCTATATTGAGTAGGTACCAGTGAGTGGCCAGATTTTCGTTTGTATCCAAGTTCAGCCTATCAAGTCCCGATACGACTTTGGCCTCTGTCCACTCCAAGTTATAACTCTTCCTGCCTCCTCTCCCCTATTCCTGTTCTTCCCCTTCCTCGTTCTGTAAGTTCTCTAAATACCGACAGTCTTATTTTGAGTGGTTAACTTTTCGAAACTTGAAAATTTTAAGGGCTAAAGCTAAAAGGAAAAAATCTGGTGTGAACATCACACGACTTTCCTTATCCTATTGAATGATGCTTATTTGAGTGTTCTTTTACCCTAACTTTGGTTTTTTTTTTCAATGTCGTTTTCTTTGGGAACCAATCATTCCAATGATCTGTCGGGAATTGGTGCCTTCATCCCCCTCTCTTGGCTTCTCAATTTCCTGTCCCTGTGCTCTGTGCTGTCCCTGAGTGTTTGGTTATTTTCAGATCCATGTGGTGTATATGTAATACATATTATGTATGAACATAGGTACTTCCTTTTATCCTTACAGTGGCCAGAACGTGTGGTATGCATGTAGCTTTTAATTAGTTTACTGCAAGGAACAAGGTGTTATTGGGTGTGCCTTATTAGCGGGTAATTTGAGCCGAAATCCTATATCTTTCCTGAAGTTCAGACTTGCAACATTTTTATCCAATGCAAGTGTATCTATTTGGTTAATTTGCATGTAATGTATGTACATATCTACCTGTTTATTTGTATGTACATATCAATAGAGTAGGTATTCGCTGACATATATAATATCTATACATATCTATGCACAACCCGTATATATACATGTTTAGTATTATTAGGTACAATTGTGGGGTGGATTATGGCTACTTGAATTTCAGAATTGAAAGACCGAAGTGACATAAGTTTTTACTCGGCGATTTAAATAATTTAATTTGTCCGTCGTTCTCTACCACTTAGCCTTTAGAGCTGCATTATTATGGGGTCTGGGCTTAATTCCATGCGACTCGGGTCGAACCCACGCCCTCCAACTATACCTATGTAGATCTAGATAGGTACTTACTACCGAATATGTATGTAGGTATTTATAACCTTACATACTTGTATTTAGCACACTCGTTATATTTGACCTACATTCGCGTAGGTAAGATTAGTAAGTACGTCTATGCACTGGGGTGGGGAAAATAGTTTTCCCTTGATTTCTTACAGGGATTTTCGGTTTCAAATTTCAGCAGGATTTTTTTTTTTTTAGTCTTACCTTAAAAATGGAAACGATGCGATGTAGCCTCTTCAAGATTTCCAAGGTTCTGCTTTCGTCTAACTGCAAAAAATGAGAAAAAACATGGATCTGAACAGTAGGTTCTCCACGCAAAAAAAAAAAAAAATCGGTACGCTAAAATCGGTTCTCATGAAATCACCATACATTTGTTACAAAAGGATGTACCTTCCTATTTGCGATTAAATTGGGTCCTCGGTAAGTATTGGTGTCCATGTTTTTTTTTTTTTTTTTTTTTTTTTTTTTTTGTGGCTTCTGTATCTTATGGACTGAAGCAATGGGTACTTTGTAACATTATTCGTTAGCCCATATCTAACAGTACCAATTAAAATTGGAGAAAACCTTTGGAGAGTTATTTTTCCCCGAATGTCCTGTAGGCAATGTGATTCAAATGAGATTGTTCATGTTCACTTTACACATGACACGATTTTTTTCCCGGACAAGTGTGAACGGGCTTTAATTTAAAGCCGATCGTGGAAATACATTTAAGAATAAAATTGATATAAAAAGATGAACACAAGATTGTGGACTAGAGATTTCCGTTCAGATGTTTGACGCAGTTCTTCTTGCTATCGGCATGCTCTCTGTTTCGCGGATGATGTGGAGTGGCACTGAGTTGAGACTTGAGAGTACCACTGAGGACAGGAATGTACTGCTTGGGTAGTAGAAACGAAGACACGTTGAACAAATCGAGAAAAATCTTGTAGCGGTCACTGGAACAAAATGGAGATGGAATTAATAATAACTAAATAAAATAATTTTATTGATAAAAATGATTAACATTTTTCATTTTTTTCCCCTCTGAGCATATTGAAAAGGACGCTGAAAAGGAAGGAAAAAGAAAGACAAGGACCCCAACATACGCTAATCTAATTTGTAAAAAATTGCTAATCTAGGATATTTTGTGAAATAAACAAAAAATTATTAAATATTGAATTTTGTAAAACTTTGCCGAGGTTTCGAACTCGGGACCTCTGAAGTGTGAGACCACTTACCTGAGCGTGGAGCGAAGGTATTGATAGCCTGAGGTACCGCCTGTACCTAAATGTTGGGACCCTATCATACGCTGCACCATGAGCACGTGATTATCTGAAATACAAATGATACTTTATAATCACCCTGTAGATGTCACACGCAGTTTAATGGAAAAAATACCGTGTGTACTGTGTACCCCCAGCTATTGTATATTTTCGAATGAGGCTGTGCATCAGTTTGGAAGCTTTGAGTCAAGCTAGCTGGAGACTATACCACCCCCGGTCATACACAAAAAGCTTAGGTGGAGGGGGAACTGCCCCTAAAGATGGGGTAAGCTTATAGTGATTATACGAATAACACCCCCGGCCTCAGTTAAGCTGTTAACAACCAATGTGGAAGCATACTTACGTCTCCATTTGGCAGTACAACAGTCAATATCCATAAGAGCACTCAATATCTGACTGGGCAGGTGAAATCTAGGCTCATCCCGATACATAGTGATGAGAATCGCCCCCTGTAGCGCCTTGTGCGATAGCGAGCGATCACCTCGCGACAAAAGCGACGCGTGAATGTCCTCGTCGAAAATAGTCTGGAACATTTCCTTGCGCTTCTTGTAGTCCGCGATCTGGCAGGATTGGAGCGATTCGCTTTCTGCGTCCTGAAATGGAATTTTATGTGGGCGTAATCCTTAAGGCCCACTCCCATTTCTTGCTGAGTTGGTTCTTCAGCTCGGCAGTATGACTTTGGCAGTGACATGGTAGGAGAATAGGGGACTCGGTTTGGTCTAGCTTTCTGCGACTGTCGTGAAATAAATAAAACAATAAATTAAAAATAGGTAGGCACTTAAATATGTGAAAATTTAGGTAAGTATGAAATAGGTGATTGTAAGAATCTTTGTAGAGCAATTTCAAGTTTTTTTTTTATATATATTAAGTAGGTACATACCTACCCTAACCTAATTTTAATTTACGTAGAAAAAAAAGCGTAAAATCAAGTGAAAAAAGCTTACTTCGGCAATATGAGCAGCACACAACTGAACTGAACAATCACTGAAAACTAGACTGGAGCTAGAGCTCAAACTTTCAAAGCTCACCTTAGAAACAGTCTAGTGTCGAATACCCCCTCCTAAGTTTCATTAGCTAATTTCCAAGTGACAAAACGTTGAAATTTGCAGTCTGCTTTTTTTTCGAGGTTTGATCGAGGGAAATGTAACAACGGAAGTCTTATCATCCCAAAATTGAAGAGAGGAGGGGACAGGATAAGGGAAAATCTAAAAAAAAAAAAAAAATCTGCTGTTCCGAGAACAAATCTTATTTGTTTAGGATAAAATCCGTCCCGGGCAGGAATTGAACCCGCGATCTAGCGCTTACCAAGCAGACGCCCTACCCTCCAAGCTAACTAGGCTGGCACTAAGGTCTTCAGTGACGGGGGCGAGGTCCCTCCCCCTCGAGCTTCATTTTTGACCTTTACTGTACGTCAAGGTCCGAAAATTTGGGGTCCAGGGGGTCAGCAGGACGCGATTGTCCAGGTGGTCACCCATCCGGATACTAACCACGCGAAACGTTGCTTAACATCAGTGATGTTTGAATTTGATTAGGTAATACACTAAGGTCTTCAGTGACGGGGGCGAGGGCCCTTCCCCTCGAGCTTCATTTTTGACCTTTACTGTACGTCAAGGTCCGAAAATTTGGGGTCCAGGGGGTCCGCAGCACGCGATTGTCCAGGTGGTCACCCATCCGGATACTAACCACGCGAAACGTTGCTTAACATCAGTGATGTTTGAATTTGATTAGGTAATACGATCAATGACTGTCATGTAGGAGAAACCTAATCCTAAAAGTCGAGGTCGAAAATGTAATCATGTAGGTATGTAATTTAAGTGTGTAACTACACCTAGTTAGGAAGTTGGGTACATACTTACAGAAGAGGTACGAGAAGTATAAACATGTACAAGTAGAGTAGGTACCTAAAATACTCTTTTTAGGAGATTTGATAGAAAGGAACTGTAACTGCTATGGTGTTATCGTCCCGAAAGCCAAGAGAGAGGGTCAGGATAGGAGAAAGTCAGCCGTTCCGAGAACGAACCTTAACTGTTTAGGAAAAAGTCCGGATCGGGCGGGAATCGAACCCACGGCTGAGCGCTTACAAGGTAGACGGGGTCTAAATTTTGGGCCTCTCGCTTACAAGAGAAGGAGAAAAATGAAGCTCGGGCCCCTTCGCCCCCCCCCGTAAATTAGGCCCTCTCTCTGAGAAAATCGGATTACCCTCAAGATAAAATTCGGTCGGGCTTTTAATTAGCGTATCTGCTATCCGCAAAACGAGTAGATACCTACGTTATCCCACTTTTTTTCACGTGTATGGTCGGCTTATTGAGACCACAGAGGTAGTATTTTTTCCTCAACTACCTCTGTGGTAAAGATAAACATGGGAAGAGCGGTAAAATTCAAATATTTGCTAGGTACTTGCAAGAAAATAAATGGGACCCATGTGTTATGTGTTTTTTCTAAATTTCTACCAATTTTCTGAAATATGGAATATTTCTTCTAGGTTTTAGATAGAAGCATTTGTTATTTGATTGTAAGTCATTCTCGCATTACTGGAGTAATATTCCTTACATATTCAACTCACCAGGTAATCAATCTGTAATTTAGGCTGTTTGTCTCCTGTGATAAAAATAACATAAAAGCCATACTCAATTCAAGCTCCAAAAAGTTACTTTACATCTAGCTGTAGCAACTTTACTGATTTGATTATTTGTCAGCTTGGTTGGTAGCTCTTTTGCCATGTAAGCTCCAGGCTGTGGCTTCAATTCCCACCCATTGTGGAATTTTATCCTGAACAGATAACATCCGCTCTCTGAACGGCTACCTTTCTCCTATCCTGTCTTCCTTCTCTCTTCATTTTTGGGATGATAAGACAGCAGTTACAACCCTCTCTTTATTAAAGATCATTTTATGTACCTATAATTATTTGTATTGTTTCCCCATTTTTCCAGGTTAGTGTTTTTCCATTTGGTGGTACATCTTCATAGCTCAAAATGGAAAAGTTAGCAAAAAAGAAGAAAGTGAAGAAAGAGTTCAAAAAGAAGGGCAAGAAGAAAATTGAAAGAAAGAAACCTGATAAAACAAAGAGAGGAAGACTATTTATCAAAAATTTACCTTTTAAAGTAAGTATATTTAATTGAATTTTATATAGGCAAGTAAGTACTCAACTTTTAGATTTTGTCTTTAGTTTGCCAATTTGCCCCCAAATTCTCTGGTTTAAGAATGCTCTGATCCTGGCCTTTTTTCTCAGATTAATTCCTTTTCAAGATCAAGTGTAACCATACATTTCTATTTGTAAGTAGGTACTTATGTACATGTGAACAACATCACATGATTAAAAACTATTCCCAATTTCTTTATTTCAGATCACTGAAGAAGAGTTCAAAGAACACTTTGGTCAATATGGGGACATCATTGATGCTCAATTGTTGAAGAATGCTGATGGAAAACTCAAAGGCTGTGGATTTATCAATTATGCAAATAAAATTTCAGCTGTGAAAGCTATTCTGAAAAGTAACAAAAAGCCCTACAAAGGTAAGGTTGAATGATTCTGATTTGTGTAAATAGAGTACCTAGTAGAAAAGGTACCTATAAAGGGTTCTACTTTGAAGGATTTTTTCCCTTATTTCAATATTACCTACTTTGTGATGTCCTTTTTTTCGAATTTTATATAGGCAAGTAAGTACTCAACTTTTAGATTTTGTCTTTAGTTTGCCAATTTGCCCCCAAATTCTCTGGTTTAAGAATGCTCTGATCCTGGCCTTTTTTCTCAGATTAATTCCTTTTCAAGATCAAGTGTAACCATACATTTCTATTTGTAAGTAGGTACTTATGTACATGTGAACAACATCACATGATTAAAAACTATTCCCAATTTCTTTATTTCAGATCACTGAAGAAGAGTTCAAAGAACACTTTGGTCAATATGGGGACATCATTGATGCTCAATTGTTGAAGAATGCTGATGGAAAACTCAAAGGCTGTGGATTTATCAATTATGCAAATAAAATTTCAGCTGTGAAAGCTATTCTGAAAAGTAACAAAAAGCCCTACAAAGGTAAGGTTGAATGATTCTGATTTGTGTAAATAGAGTACCTAGTAGAAAAGGTACCTATAAAGGGTTCTACTTTGAAGGATTTTTTCCCTTATTTCAATATTACCTACTTTGTGATGTCCTTTTTTTCCAGATAGAACAATCAGTGTTGACTGGGCTGTACCAAAAACGAAATTTGAGAAAGTTAAAAAGGGAACAGAAGGAAAGAAGGATGAAAGTAAAAAAGACAAAAACAAAGATGAAGACAGTGATGAAGAAGATGATGGCAGTGATGATGATTGTGAAATTATGGATGAAAATGATGATGTTAAACCTGATCTGAGGTAGGTATCAAGATTTTTTTACCTATCTTAAAAAAAAATTAATAATAATGATAATAATAATAATAAAGCATACCTACCCAACTATTCCCACCTTAGCTCATATTTTTGAAAATTTCCTTGGAAGCTATTCCTCCAAGTTAGAAAACATAGACTTCAAACTTACTTCCCTGCATTTTCAGTGACATTGAAGCAGACTCTGAAGATGAGAAGAAAACAAATGGTGCAACCAGCTCTGATGAAGAAGAAGAAGAAGAAGAAGAAGAAAGTGATGATGATGATGAGGATGATTTGAGTGATGAAGATGACAATGATGATGTGTCTGTTAAAGAAGAAATTGATGATAAATCAGGCCAAAACAAAAGTGACTCGGGAATAAAGGACAAGATATATAAAAAAAAGAAACATGGCAATGTCTACTAATACTATTATACAAGATTTTCTGCAATAAATTTAATTTTTCACCCCCCAACAGAGACCCATCGTGGCGTTTTCCATCGAGAATCGCGCCATTATTTGTCAGTGACTTGAGAAATGCAATTAATGGTTAACTCTTCACTTAGGTCCTAGACAATCTTGATAGCATTGTGTTGAGTACCTACAGCTGTTTTGATTTGTTTTTATTTTTGTAATAATAATGTACCTAGGTGTTCCTATAAATCAGTTTACTCATTTTAAGGAGTCTTATCAAAATTTATAGGTAATTTGCAATTTCTAACAGCTCAAGTTGGTAGTGTACCCTGAAATACGCTTACTGGGCCCTTCTTCATTGAATGAGAAGTAAGAAAATGTATACCACCATTTTTATACTTGTCTGTTTGGCCTTGACCGCAGCCGATCAAGGGTAAGTAATATTATAGGTTATTTCTACACTTTGAATGTGACTAACTAGGTAAAGGTTGGTGTCGAAAAATAAATTGAGGATTTTAGAATCTTGAATTCTTTTTGTCTAGCAGCGGAGTTGTTCTCTGATCTTGTGCTCCAATAAATCATTTTTACTTGCTATCCAAAATCGGAGTCGTCAAAGTCAATTTATTAACCTCTTTCGAAATTTGAAGAGATCCTAGTTCCACGACCTAAAGTACCTAGGTAACAAAAATAGGTACCTACCTACCTACTTTCAAAATTTATCTGGGTTCGTACAAAAGTTCTGATCGTCCATGGACCACTTAGTGTATTACCTCTGTGTTTTGATAAAGGCACGGAACGCATGCGCACAACCACGTTTGCGTCGCTAACGGCAATGTCGTTTTTACAGCACTATCAGCGGCGAGTTCTATTTGTTCTCAATTTTAGCTTGAATTTTCCAATTTTATCCAAGAAAAGCTCTCTATTTTCCAGAATGAAGATCGAAACTGTCGAGAAAGGAATCCCCAACACCCCCGACTTCCGTTTGTTCTTCAGTAAGTACCAAAGTTCACCAGGTATCATTCTCTTGATCTTTGTATACAGTGACCTGACCTGTATAGGCATGGAAATTTCTTATCTATGCCTGTGTAGTGAGTAGTGATAAGGTACCCGACTACCTGTTACTAATCCATCTGTAGGAATACAAGGAACTAATCCCCCTATAGATAATCGTAGGAATCGGAATGTAGGTACCTGATTCTATAGAGGTCTAGAATAATAAATAATTTATGAGGATTGAATCACATTTTCATGTTAGATCTATTAATAACAATGATGTCAGACAAAGTAGGGTCTGGATACCAAATATTTAGGTATTTATTTGATTTGGTAGGAGCTAAAACTGACAAGGGACACATTAGTCCTCCCTCTACTTTTGGGACGATGAGACTTTAACAGATACAGTCTCCTCTATCAAACCTCTTGGAAAAAAACCCATTTTCTAGTTTTCATACTGTTCAGATCACCTCTTGGGTAACCTGACCAGATATCTTTCATTGCCTTGCACATTCTGGTTTACTTGACAGATAGATCTGATAAATCACAACATGAATAGATGGTTTCAGCAGTAATTTGAAAAGAAATTCACTCTTTGTGGACATGGTAAATTGGTTCTAATGTTGTAATTTTCCATTCTCTTTCAGGATCAGAAAATGGACTTATCTCTCCATTCCATGATATCCCATTGTACTCTAATGTCAAAGATAAAATTTTCAACATGGTTGTAGAGATTCCAAGATGGACAAATGCCAAAATGGAGGTAGGTAATGCCATAGAAATGAGATTATAGTTTGTTTTTAACCTGCTATCACCATTAGGTTACCTACAGCTGCACCTACTACAAGAACGACTGAATTAATAATTTGCCTTGGTAAAAGTGAAAACAAGCCAATTTTTATGGTTATATTATTCTATATTAATTTATCATCTATCAATTTCAGATCAACCTGAATGAACCTCTAAATCCAATCAAGCAAGATATCAAGAAAGGCAATCTCAGATATGTAGCCAATGTATTCCCACATCACGGATACATCTGGAACTATGGAGCTTTACCCCAGGTGAGGTAGTAAAAAAAAAAAAAATGTAAACCAAATTTTTCTTTAACATCTACTTACCTACATTGAAGAATGAGCAATATACCTAAGCATTTAAAAGGTCTCTGTTTATTTTATTTATTATTATTATTATTATTATTATTATTATTATTTTATAGTTTGATAGGAAGGAGAATGAGCAATATACGTAAGCATTTAAAAGGTCTCTGTTTATTTTTTTTTATTTTTTGTTTATTTATTATTTTTTTTTTCTTCTTTAGAGAGAGAAGTTTGATAGGAAGGATGTGTAGCATTTGCTTTAATTTTTAAAGTGTTGACGAGTTCCAGTAGGAAACTACCTACTAGACCAAATGCAGTTTATATATTTTTTTTCACAAGAATTTTTTTTTTTTTTTTTTTTTTTATTATTAAACCCTATTAATGACTTAATAACACTCGTAAGTATCCATTTTTATATATAACTTAAGTAAAATAGTATTATTAAACCCCTGAGTACATTCACAAGGTTCTAAGATTCTAAGTAAAATGTTCTGTAAATTTCAGACTTGGGAGAATCCAGATGAGACAGATGCTCACACCGGACAAAAAGGGGATGGAGATCCCATTGATGTTCTTGAAATTGGTGAACGTGTAAGTAACAACTTGCTATCTTGAGGACCAGTGATGTATAAGTATGAAAGCCAATCTTTGGGAAACTCTATTTAGCTTTTGGAGTACATTGGTATTTGGAGGAGAAAAATAAAATGAAAATTTGGGAGAAACAAAATTTATTAGCTTATTCCAAAAACATTTTTTTCCTACCTCCATGACCCCCCCCCCCTAAAATTCTGCTTGACTTGTATTTTGTTTTCAGATTGCCAAGCGAGGTGAAATCATTCAAGTGAAAGCTCTGGGTGTGATAGGACTCATTGATGAAGGTCAGACAGACTGGAAAATCATTGCTATCAATGTCAATGACCCCAATGCTGCCAAACTTAATGGTAAGGCGGGAAATGGTCTTGAAAAACGCGAGTTGAAGTTTTTTTGAGCTATTGCCCTGGGGTCAAGTGGATTGGAACACATCACATGCCTTCAGGCACACTCTTGGGGTCAGTCTAATTTGAAGAAACCATTTACTGGTGAAAAATTGTACAATTTTTTTTTTGTGGCACATTTGTCCCGAATAACGGCCAAACCGTACGTTTCTCGCGCCTCCCACGGACACTTTTGTTCTACATAATAAAATGAACTTCTCTGCAAAGTTTGGACAACTTGGGCTGAAATTCAAAATCCTGAGAAACTTGAACTCTTTTTGAGTAATTTCGAGCTTTTTCCAAAGTTTAACCATGAACTGCAAAACTTTTTGCCTTTAATAATGGACAAACTGTACTTATGTACATTTCTTAAATATCGGACCATTAACACTTTTATTCTACATCTTAAATTGCTAGTACTTTGTACCAAGTAATTAATTAAATTTCTTTCCTTTCTCTTAAGATGTGGCTGACATTGAAACCCACTTCCCTGGCTACCTGAAAGCCACCAACGAGTGGTTTAAAATCTACAAAATCCCAGATGGTAAACCCGAGAATGTGTTTGCCCTGAATGGGGAGGCCAAAAACCGAGAGTTTGCTCACAAAGTAATCGAGGAGACCAATCAACAAGTGGTCGAAACTGATCAAGGGAGAAGTCAATGCTGAGAGGAGTGTCCGTGTAAGTGAAAATTGCTTTGACCAACCTCAGTGGTGCAGTGGTTAACTCATTGACTTTGAATCTGGGAGGTTGGTGGTTTGAATCAAGTCAGTCATGAAATTTAGTGGAGTGTATTAAGCGGGGGGAACCGACATTTTGTGGACAAGCATTTATGACTTAACACAATTAAAAGTCAATAGGGGGAATGAAAAACAGATCGCTCTTTTGTTTGTACCAATATAAACTTTTTATTTATCCAGGTTAAATACTCGGGTTGAGGGAGAGTCCAGCCAAGGTTTCATTCCAGGATGCCGAGGCAGAACTGAGCAAGTCGTCAGTTCCAGACTGGAAACCCCGCCCCTAATTGGATCCTCAGGTGAGATTAGGTTTTTATTATTCTAGGTATTATTATTAGTAGTAGGTATTTTTTTTTTTTTTTTTCATACCAGATCTCGAGTGCATATTCTGAGATAATTGGCAGCACAGAATGAGTCCATTTGAAAACATAGGCCACTTATCTTAAAAACCAACCACGCAGGGATGAGATTTTTTTTTTCAATGATCTATTTCCTTGGAACCAATCATTCAATGATCTGTCGGAATCGGTGTTTTCATAACCCCTCTCTTGGTTTCTCAATTTTGCTGTCCCCTGTGCACTGTGCTGGTCCCTGAGTTTTTGGTTATTTTCAATCCATGTGGTGTATATGTAATACATATTATGTATGAACATAGGTACTTCCCTTTATAATCCTTTCACAGTGGCCAGATTCTTCGTTTGTATCCAAGTTCAGCCTATCAAGTCCCGATACGACTTTGGCCTCTGTCCACTCCCAGTATAACTCTTCCTTGCCTCCTCTCTCCCCTATGTCCTGTTCTTCTCACCTTTCCTGCGTTCTGCTAAGTTCTCTAATATCCGACAGTCCTTATTTGATGTGGTTAACTTTTCGAAACTTGAAAATTTTATAAGGGCTATAAGCATAAAAGTGAAAAAATCTGTGTTGAACATCACACGACTTTCCCTTATCCTTATTCGAATGATGCTTTATTTGGAGTGTTTCTTTTACACCTAACTTTATCAATATCTCTACCGTTTTGTCGCTATAGCTGAAAACCGTGCCAAAAAACGGTCGAAATCTGTCCCTATAAAGCGGTCCAAAGATAATCCGCCAAGTTGCAGCAACCTATTCCTCAACTCAAATCGTTCTGTGTGCATCCTTACTTACATTTTGTAACTTACATAGCTCAAATTTCAAGTCCTCTACGCTTCATGTCCGTTCCTTGAGATATTTGTTAACACACCGAAACCCGCTCTAAAAGCTGGTAAAATACGTTCTGTGTTGCATCCTTATTACATTTGTGACGGATACATAGCCAAATTTCACAGTCCTCTAGCTTATACTGTTCCCAAGATATTGTTAAATTACACCGAAAAACGCCAAAAAGCGCTAAAATGCCGCCAAGCGTTGCGCCGGTCTTAACCAAAAGTTTCGTGTCGCATCCTTGTCACATTTGACAGCTACATACCAAATTTCAAGTCTCTAGCTCTTACCGTTCTCGAGATATTTTGTTTACAGACAGACACACACACGGACCAATGGCTGAAACTTTGGATTTAGGCTCTAGGGACCTCAAAACGTGTTTTTTCATTAAAAACTGACCATCGAAAATTTGACCCGATTACATTACTTTCCTTCCTATAGGATAAGGAAAGTAAAAAGAAAAATGGAAGCCCTAATGTTATCTCTTGAGATTAAGGGCCGAATGCACAGTCGTTCTTAAATGATAAAGTTTTCCTATTTCCTTAAGGAAATTTTAAGGGCTAAAAGGAAAAAAAAATGGAAGCCCTAATGTTATCTCTTGAGATTAAGGGCCGAATGCACAGTCGTTCTTAAATGATAAAGTTTTCCTATTTCCTTAAGGTATCCATTTCCCTATGTTGTTTATTTTCTTCTGCTTTAATACTAATGGCGTCTGTTCGTCATAGGCCATCACTTTCGATTTTTCACCTATCAAACTGTTCAAAAAAAGTTTTTCTGCTACTAACTCAGATTCACATTGACATTGATTCACATTGACATTGACAGATTCACATTGACAGCTCAGAAATGAAAAAATAATTTCTACCTATATTTTCTTCTTTTCTATTTGGATTCCTATGTTGTTTGTTTATTTTCTTCTGCTTTAATACTAATGACGTCTGTTCGTCATAGGCCACTTTCAATTTTTCACCTATCAAACTGTTCAAAAAAAGTTTTTCTGCTACTAACTCAGATTCACATTGACATTGACAGATTCACATTGACAGCTCAGAAATGAAAAAATAATTTCTACCTATATTTTCTTCTTTTCTATTTGGATACTAATCGCGTTCATTTGCTATCGACCAGTTTCGATTGATTTTTAGTCCGTCCTTCCGTTATTATTACAATAGTGATAAAAAGGTATAAGGGACGGACTATTGTATTCACTTTGGTGTCTGTCAGTCGGTCTGTCTGTCCCCATAGAAGGACTTATCCAAACCTGGTCAACCTATATATCAAATTAAAGGTCTTTCTATCTAGGGATAGAAAGCTAACAACACACTACATCAAATATTCATTCATTTTTTATTCACAGTGGATAAGTCATACTTCCTACAGCTGAAATAGAGAGACCATTTACCTGCACATTGCATTTCATGAGGGACTGGTCAACCTATATCATCAAATTAAAGGTCTTTCTATCTAGGGATAGAAAGCTAACAACACACTACATTAAATATTTATTCATTTTTTATTCACAGTGGATAAGTCATACTTCCTACAGCTGAAATAGAGAGACCATTTACCTGCACATTGCATTTCATGAGGGAATAAGAGACTGGAATGCAATGAAGTACATATCTATCAATACCAACTCGGGACTTTCATCAAAAGGTTATTCAGGTTTGGAATTATACCCACCTTAATTTATGTTTTAATAAAATTTACGTGTACAATATTCCGCGGATTGGGGTTGTTTTAGGTTTGTTTCAAAAACAGATGCCATACTAAGATATTTTAGGTTGTAAGGTTGCTTTGAAAGCTCATTGCCATCACTAGTCCTATTTGTGTACTCTGTACTCAAATATGAACTTTTTTCTTACTTTCCTTACCCTGTAGGAAGGAAAGTAATGCATGTTTGTGTTTTCTAAAGAAGCCCACTTTTCCAAAGACTGCATTCCCTTTTTTAATCGGCATTTATAAATTGATTTTTATTGGAACCTAGTAATTTAGTGTGTTGAAAAATTAAGAAATACACTTGTACCAAATTATTTTATTTGGGGTCTATGTTGAATAAATGTTGGATTGATTATTTACGTACTTTAGAATAATCAATGATTTTTTTTTTTTTTTTTTTCCTTCTTTATTGGAATCGGAATGTACCTGATTCTATAGAGGTCTAGAATAATGAATAATTTATGAGGATTGAACCACATTTTCATGTTGGATCTAATAATAACAATGATGTCAGACAAAATGGGGTCTGGATACCTAATACTTAGGTATCTATTGAAGTAAAGAATTTTTCAATTAATTGTTCTGGATTTGATTTGGTAGGAGCTAAAACTAACAAGGGACACATTAGTCCTCCCTCTACTTTTGGGACGATGAGACTTTAACAGATACAGTCTCCTCTATCAAACCTCTTGGAAAAAACCTATTTTCTAGTTTTCATACTGTTCAGATCACCTCTTGGGTAACCTGACCAGATATCTTTCATTGCCTTGCACATTCTTATTTACCTGACCGATAGATCTGAGATCTGATAAATCACAACATGAATAAATGGTTGCAGCAGTAATTTGAAAAGAAATTCACTCTTTGTGGACATGGTAAAATTGGTTCTAATGTTGTGATTTTCCATTCTCTTTCAGGATCAGAAAATGGACTTATCTCTCCATTCCATGATATCCCATTGTACTCTAATGTCAAAGATAAAATTTTCAACATGGTTGTAGAGATTCCAAGATGGACAAATGCCAAAATGGAGGTAGGTAATGCCATGGAAATGAGATTATACTTAGTTTGTTTTAACCTGCCATCACCATTAGGTTACCTACAGCTGAACCTACTACAAGAACAACAACTGAATTAATAATTTGCCTTGGTAAAAGTGAAAACTAGCTAAGGTTATATTATTCCATATTAATTTATCATCTATCAATTTCAGATCAACCTGAATGAACCTCTAAATCCAATCAAGCAAGATATCAAGAAAGG